>NW_025110750.1:0-57944 GCF_011392965.1 Frieseomelitta varia
CAGTGGTTCTTCGGAACCCCACTGTGTCGTTGGGGGTAGCGCGAAACTACTTGCCTCTAAGTGCTCGGAACCCGATTTGGCACACTGACAAATCGCGGTTTCATTTCGCGTTCTATCTCTTACAAGGCACGATATTGAAGCGTGTCAATTGTTTCGTATCCCTAATTTCGTTCAAAGTTTAAAAAACGTATCTTTGATACAAAATACGTTGATAGGGCTGCGAATTATTGTACAATTATTGTGTAACTTTCATGTTAGACGAGTGTGTGGTTAGTATGGAAGGCTGCGAGTGATTGCGACATACTCTATGGCTTGCATTCGTATGTAATGTGTGATTGTATGTAATGTATGTAATGTATGATTGTACGCAATGTATGTAACGTATGATCGTATGTAATGTATGATTGTATGCAACGTATGTAACGTATGATCGTATGTAATGTATGTAATGTATGATTGTACGCAATGTATGTAATGTATGATTGTACGCAATGTACGTAACGTATGATTGTATGAGTGTATAAATTGTATGATTGTTAACGCGATCGTTGTTCGGGAGACAGAGTTCCATAGTTCAATTTCATACATGCGCTTTAGAATTAAGATTTAGACTTAAGTTTGAGATTGAACTATGGGTCGTTTGTTCTCCTTTGTTCGTAATTTGTCTCCTTTGTTCGTAACCCCGGGCTAAGTAAAATAAGATCTCTCCATTCCTTAAGAATGCAGAGTTATTTGTATGTTTTTTAATGGAGGGTGGTTGGGATTAGGGCCCGGGCGGGTCTCGTGCGTAGTTACCTCCTCGTGGTGAGACCTGGTAATTGATATCTTTTTACAAACATTAAAGTGTTATAAACTTTAATATTTGTAAAACAATATCAAGCTAAGAACTACGCAACCTACAGTTCAGTTTATGTCTTGAAAATTTCTGTTCATTCTTTATTTTACGATCTAAACTGAACTGTAGGTACAATTAGTTGATAAGTAAACTATTGGGCTCCCCCCGATGGACGACGAGGGATATCGCAGGGACATCGTGGAATGCGTGCGTCTTAACTTTAAGTTGCGTGCGATTAGTTTTAAGTTGCGTGCGTTTAGTTTTAGTTAATTATAAGATAGTTATTATTTGTAAATTCAGTGTGAGCGCATTCTGTATAAAGACACGTTTATTAAACTTGAGACACTTTCTCTCTTCTCTTTTTTCGTTCGTTGTTACTATTGTTACTGTTATTGCACTAGAGTAGAGATAGTTTTGTTACTGTCATTGCACTAGAGTAGAGTTACTTTAGTTACTGTCATTGCACAAGAGTAGAGCTACATTTTTGTTACAGTTATTGCACTAGAGTAGATTTTCCAACTTTCATTGTCCAGTGTGACAAGTCGAGGAACTACAACCCAGTCCGAAAGGACGAGGTAGGTTCTTGTAGTCTAGCGTCCTTTGTAATCCGACTCCAGTGGTTCTTCGGAACCCTGGAACTGTGTCATTGGGGGTAGCGCGAAACTATTTGCCTCTAAGTGCTCGGAATCCGATTTGGCACACTGTCAAATCGCGGCTTCATTTCGCGTTATATCTCTTACAAGGCACGATTGAAGCGTGTCAATTGTTTCGTTTCTCTAATTTCGTTCAAAGTTTAATAATCGTGTCTTTGTTACAAAATGCGCTGATAGGGCTGCGAATTATTGTACAATTATTGTGTAACTTTCATGTTAGACGAGTGTGTGGTTAGTATGAATGGCTGCGAGTGATTGCGACGTACTCTATGACTTGCATTCGTATGGAATGTATGTAATGTATGGAATGTATGGAAAGTATGTGATGCATGACTGTACGCGTATGATGGTATGTGATGGATGCAATGTATGATTGTATGTAATGTACGATTGTATGATTGTATGTAATGTACGACTGTATGATTATATGTTTTGTATGATTAACGCGAGCGTTGTTCGGGAGACAGATTTCCATAGTTCAATCTCATACAGGTGCTTTAGAGTTAAGATTTAGACTTAAGTTTGAGATTGAACTATTGAAGGTCTGTTCGTAACCCCGGGCCAAGTAGAATAAAATCTCTGCATTCCTTACGAATGCCGAGTTATTTGCATGTAATGGAGGGTGGTTGGGATTAGGGCCCGGGTGGGTCTCGTGCGTAGTCACCTCCTCGTGGTGAGATCTGGTAATTGATATCGTTTTAGAAACTTTAAAGTTTGTAAAACGTTATCAAGCTAAGTTGTAAAACGGTAAACGATAATCTTTAGTGTTTGTGAAACGATATCAAGCTAAGAACTACGCAACCTACAGTTTAGTTTAGATCGTGAAATGAAGAACAGAAATTTTCACGATCTAAACTGAAATGTGTATACAACTAGTTGATAAGTAATCTATTTGACCCCCCAGCGGGGCACCGTGGGACGTCGAGGGATCTCGCAGGGACATCGTGGGATTCGTGCGTCTTAGCTTTAAGTTGCGTGCGTTTAGTTTTAAGTTGCGCGCGTTTAGTTTTAGTTAATTATAAGATAATATTTGTAAATCCATTCTGAGCGCATTCTGTACAAAGACACGTTATTTAACTTGAAACGAAATTACGGACATCTTCTCTTCGCTTTTCTTTCATTCCTTGTTACTATCGTTACTAACATTGCACTGAAGTAGATTTTCCAAATTTCGTTGTCAGTGTATCAAGTCGGGGAACTGCAGCCTCGTCCGAAAGAGCGAAGTAGGTTCTTGTCGTTTAGCGTTCTTTGTAATTCAGCTTCAGTGGTTCATCGAAACCCCACTGTGCCGTTGAGGGTAGCGGTAGGTTACTTGCATCTAAATGCTCGAACCTCGATTTGGCACATTGAAAAACCACGATGTCAGGGTGTCAAGTCGGGGAACCGCAGCTTCGTCCGAAAAGACGAAATTCGGTTCTTGTAGTCTAGCGAATTTTTCCGGGTAACCCAATTCCTTCTGGAATTTTCGGAAATCCGACTCGATCCCGTCCCAACCATCGGGTTCTTGATATTTTCGGGTTCTTGCACACCCCTTCAATTTACATCCTTCCGGAAATGCTTCGAACATTTTACATATTTCTCGCATCTCGTATGTATGATATATTTTCCGTAAACGCACAATCACCTGCAGCCTATCAGTTTCTGCATCAATCGACATTTAAAAATATTGAGCGGAGAAGCGTGCAAGCGTGCAACCAGAAAACTGTTATTTCTCTCTTATCCTCAAATTCTCTCTTGTTCCGAGAAACGTCGAAATGGGGCAAACGAATCAACAAAACACCGTATCAACAGCGGCCAAGTTACGAGACCATCCGGGAGCGAATTTTCGCCTGCGATGTCTAGCTTGCCGATTGGCTGGAACTCCGTGGACGCAAATCCTTTGTCCAAGAGGGATTAGAGGGAAAGCACCCTCGGCGCAGGCACAGCAAGTGGCAGGTGTTTGACTGGGATCGGCCCGCTTAGCAATTCAAATGGTAGGCCAACTATACCGACAGCGGCCCGAGTCTCACTCGTTAGTCAACGATGGAAATAAGACGATGAAAATGTCTGGCCGTGAGCGTGTTTCGTGCGTCGTCGCGTAATGCCGACGATTACGAGCCATTTACGTTCCCAACCAGTCTCGTGTCGGTCGGCTGGAAATTAATAATTTTGCCATCTACTCCCTTTCTCTCTGCCTCCTTTCTCACTCTCTATTTCTCTCTCTCCCTCTCTCTGATCCCTCGTTTTTTTTTCTCTCTCGCATTACTCGAAGGGCAACCGGCGCGTAATTTCATTTACCGCCGGCTGGAAACTGCCGCCCTTGCTTTCAATTTTCTCCTCTGTCCCCTCCAGTCACGCCATCGGGCTTCTCCTTCGTCTGCCCTTTGATTTTTAGGAATCCGTTCGTTTGTTCAATTTCGAGGCCGGCTTTTATCTGGAAATCCATCACGGACCTTGGATACGAAGCGATTAATCGTGGAACGAAAGCGTAGAAGAACAGCGAGCGAGATCGCACGATGTTCTTGGCGATATCTGTAGGAAATGACGTAGGCGTACTGTTACTTGGTGAAAGACAGATCGTAAATTAGAAAGTTAATCGTGATGTCCGTTTGTTTATTTTGCATCTTCGCGGAGCCAGCTTGTGAATCAAGTTCCGAGAATCGTTTGCGAATCGAAATGTTAAAGTTGTTTAACGGTACGAAGATTATGGAATCGGTGGAATTTTCTTATGATTTTTTAATTTAAGGAAACGGTTTTAAAATTCACACGTTGCCGAGTGAATTTCCAAAAAATTCTGGCTGTTAAGCTCAGTATTCTTTTTATACTGTTGAGTTGTAAAATTTTATTGCAACATTATAGAGATATTAAAATATTTCCAGTCTCAATAATTATATCTTTGATTCCAATTCATTAGTCACATTTGAAAGTTCTAGAAGGCTCTTCTTTAATCGTAAATGAGAATTTATCACATCTCCTCTCTGTGATTGTGCATTATGTGAAGAATCAAAAATTGCGAGAAATGTTATAAAAATATTGTTACATATAATTTCGATAAATATCTGATAAGGAAAAAGAATCAAGATAGAACATGCATATTTCACTTCAAATTATCGTACCAGAAAAATGAAATAATTCAGTTATAAAGACAAAGCATTTTCCATATTTCATCACTAATTCCTTTCATACTCACAAACAGCATTGGCTCGTAAGTTAGAGTTTCAATAAAAAAAGAAGAAAAAAAAAAAATACGCGAGATATCCCGAAATGTTACATGAACAATGCTAGCGTTGCAAAATATCTCGCCCGAAATATCGTATGACTCGTTATTTAACCGATACGAGTTACGATTTCAAAAAAAAAAGAGAGAGAGAGAGAGAGAAAAAAGAGAAGTTCGTACAATTCATTTCATGCTGAAAATATCTACATGCACCGAGTAACATACTCCCCCCTCACCAAAAAAGGAAGCCTAATCTTCAAAAAATGCACTCGATAAATCTGCGAAAAATTTCAATGAAAAACTCGTGACTCGTGCCAATGCTGAACCTCGAACGTCCGATCGATTTAACGTCGTATCGATATATTTTAGAAATCGAGCCATTCGTTTCGTCGTAGACGCTGGGAAAACAAGATTCACTGCCGTTCTCGTTACGCTTCTGTTGCAATTTCATTGTCTTGCCGGCCGCAATATATCGCGTCCCGTTCACGGTGATTTAAATAGAACGAATCGGTTCCGGCTGTTTCGAATTGCCAGCGATCTCCCTTCCCTGTTCACGGGACGCGTTACTTGGGCTAACAAGATCTTTTGTTATTCCGTTTCCGTGCTACAGATCCGGCGGGAATGCAGCGAGGCAAGGCTAAAACCTTTAAAGAAATCGAACGGTAAGTCTCTTCGACTTCCCCGTGCCTTCTCTCCACCTTTCACACGGCACTTCGACCATAATAAATCTCCCGAGGAGACGCTCAAACTTGTCATTTATGCTTTGATTCACGAGGTTTCCCTTCGCCGCGGATTTATCGAAATAATACGCGACTACTCTTCTCCCTCCGAGGAAGCGAATTTAATCCTCGAGCGAGTTTCCAAGTTTAGTTGAATAATCGGAGGTTATGTTTAATTTACACGATGAAATGGAAGTAAGGGGACGTAGTAAAGGGCGAGATTTCTTTCACAGCGTAAAAAATATATCTCTGATGATGATATTAACAAGTTTAACGAGTTTCCATATGTTATCAATTTGATTTTCCATTATCAATCTGTATCAGAGAGGATAAGATAAAATTAAATTAAATGTAACGCGAGTTATACCCTGATCTCTCATCCCATGATAATATGGAGGTTAATTTCAAATTAAATGGGACAACATACCCAATGAAGGAATAAGACGATGATGTTCGTTTTCTCGGAGCGTGAGCAAAGAAAAATAAAAGGAACCAATACCGAGGGGTTCGAGAGGTTTCTAACGAGGTCTGATCTTGTCTACAGTTTATTTCGAACGGACTGGTTTAAGCAGTAGTAGTACGTGTAGTCTTATAGTCAGACAGTAAGATTAATTTCTTGTCTAGCATGTACGGAATTGTTTGCTGTTATTGATCGGACCGGGAAACAACAGCGACGGATCGTAAAGCTTACGTAAGCTGGCGATATTCCTAAAATTAGGACGGGCATTTAATTGTTACTTCCCTAAATTGGAAATGCTCTCGAGTCGTGTTTCGTATTTCTGCTGGCACTGTCCAGCAATTATTGTCGTTGAATAAAAATTTCCTACGCTGACGAGAAATATCGGATTATCTGCATGTACGCGAAACGGCACAAAGATCTTAGGATTTGGTTATATTCGTTTCGAAACTAAAGATGAATCCTAGACAAGCTAAAGCTCTCGACAAAATTGTTAATATACCGTGTCATCGGATATTTATGTAAATTCACTATTTTTGCAAATGTAATTAAAGAAATTTTGTTGCAGACCTGCTGTCGTTCACTAAGTATTAGGCGCGTAGTATATACTTTGGATATTTTGTATATTTTTGGGCATCGTTGAATTTTTAAATCTTTTTTCAGTTTAATGACAGACATCCACGTTGTCCCAAGACCTTTTAATAAAGGTGTATATACTGTTAAATAATTGATACATATATAGTTTAATAAAATACAACTTTTCAGCCCTAGAAAAATTTTTATAAACGCTCAAAATGTTTATCATTTGGAACAAAGAAGATGATTAAGCTGGACACATTTTGTGGAGCGTTGACCATTGTACGCGATGTTTTTCTCAATCAGTAAATCATTCAATCGACTGTCTCATCAATCAGTTTGGAACATACACGTACCTGGGACCGAGACAGCTTTTGCCTGGTGCGATTCTGGTGCGCTCCCTCGACGGACGGGGCGGCGGGCACGAGCAGACGCGCGTTACTTTCCACATTTTGGGGGTGGTGCTGTGACTGCTGAGGTTGGTAATGGTGGTGAAGGTGATGGGGTTGCTGCTGCGAGGGGCCACCCCCCAGATGGTGTTCCCCCGTGTCCAGCATTCTGCTGCCCAGAGCGTCCAGCTGGGTCAACGACCTCGAACGCACCTGCAATCACATCGCGTATCACCTCGTATCTCCATATTTCAACACTTGGCGCGCAGCTCTATCATATTCCGTCAAATACATCAAACTA
Source organism: Frieseomelitta varia (assembly GCF_011392965.1). Lineage (NCBI taxonomy): Eukaryota > Metazoa > Arthropoda > Insecta > Hymenoptera > Apidae > Frieseomelitta > Frieseomelitta varia. Next base: position 7,127 of record NW_025110750.1, read on the forward strand.
TTTATCACCGATCGATCGATTAAAAAACGTACGTGACGGACAGAAACAAACATGGCCGTTGACTCGTCCTTCGGCCACGGTCGAAAGTAGAACGCGCGGCTTCGGCGGTGTATTCGATCGGACTACCGCAAAAGTAGAAGTAGACCGTGTCTGACTGGGCAAACAGGAACAGGAAGAACAATATTTGTGTCGGGCAGGGGGCGAATGAAAATTGGGTCGCGTGTGTCTCGTGTGTGTCGTAGGATCTCGTTGAAAATGCCTTAACAAGCGCGAGAGTCGGTGCAAGCCCGGCGAGAGATTGCATACAAATTGTTTAGTAATTAAAGGGTTCGTGAAATCTCCGTGAGATCTCTCGGCGTAGGCACGTGGCGAAAAATAAATTCGACGAGGGCGAAAGTGGAGATTTCGTGTCGGTGGTAACTGGGTCACTGACGATCGACCGAGGTTTCCGCCGGTATCGATCATCCCTCTCGAGGGCCTTCGTTATCTCGATCTAGCCGGAGCATTCTTCCGTTGCTTTTATCTAACCCTTTTTGTTCGTTTACCCGCCTCCCTACTCCACCCTCTCGGTTCGATCAGTCTCCTCCGTAGGCCGCGACTTCTTTCGACCGACCTGTTTCGCGGAATCACTCGTTGGAAAATCGCTTCCAGTCGTGTTCTCTCTCTCTCTCTCTCTCTCTCTCTCTCTCTGTGGTAAACCGCGAACAAAGCTATATACAGGGGAAGAGATGTTAATGGTTTTGCGACGTAACGATCCGATATTGATTTTCATCATCGGTGCTAAGTGCCGCCATGTATCATTTCCAATCTGGAAATGATGCCATACTTGCTCGAGTACCATTGATATGGTACCACAGATACTTGTTCTGCAATCGGGGAGCTCGCTTCGAGAACGATATCGAGTATCGTGCGAAGGAAATTTCTGTTACCCTCGCGCTTTTACGTTCTTGCCCGAGAGCTATTATTTGGATCGTTGAGTCTCGTGCACTATCCCGTAATTCACGCCTAAACTGGTGCCAAATAAGCACCTAAAGGTAGATTTATTCGGTCGGCGAGGGTGATATAGTTAAAAATGAACTCTCAGCTAATGTCGTTCGTGCATTGGGGGATCAAAACGATTTAGGATTAAATTTGAAATTCGATTTCATTATTGTATTAAGAAAAAAAGCAGAAAGAGAATTGTTTCATGTTATAGAAACTACTACAAATATTTTAGATGCTTGTTATTTCGTCAAATTACATGAATTTCTCATGTAATTTTGCATTTGAAAAATCTCCTACAAACGCATAAAAATTCACAGTCTGTTAACCTTAAATTAATCTACATCACGAAGAGTGCAAAGCACCCTAAATTTTTTCAGTCATCTATGACACTACGATATTAGAAATTTGTTAAAACAACAATTTCGATATTTATTTCAGTTGAAAAAATTAAATTAAAGTGTCGCGATATCTTTCAACTGTTCCTGAAACTTCATACTTCGCGTTATCACTAGAAAAGAAAGAAACTAATTTGAACCAGTAGAAATTTATATTACCTGGTAATAAGAATGTCATTTAGTGGATATCTCTATCTAAAATACGGCAGATATTTCGGCGTCGAGATTATTCGTTCCGATACAGTGGAATATATATCGCGCAATAAAATCGGAATCTACCGAGTTCGTTGTGATTTAGATCCGAGCGATACGAGCCAGATGACAGTAGTATATGACGCGCTGGGTCCGACGTGTAAGTATAGTTGCCTACGTACGTGCCCGACCCTGTACGAAGTAAAGAATCCGGATGATATGTGGTTCGAAGAAAGTGTTTCTATCTGTCAGACGGAGGTTTGTGAAATGTCGGAAGGTGTGGCGCGAATGAAAAATGAAGGAAGCCGCGCGAAAGACAAAGAACAGCGAGGAAATGAAAGGTATTTTTGACAAAAATCGGCGACCGAGAAACGAGCTGCGGCTTCGCGATCAACTTTTTACATCGAGACCATGGCAGACGTGAGCACGGGTTGTTAAATTGTTGCAACAATTTCTCACGAATGAGAGAAACGGCCGCCGTGACGCGATAAATTAATCGAAGATCACAGCTGGCAGCAGCGTGTTAGTTACTGTCCACGGTGCCACGTTTCTGAATAAATCAAGTCGCCGATAAACCGATGCACGTTTCTCACGGGTGAAAAATTTTATTTCGTTGTCCTCCGTTCGCACGGTGCGAGAGTGCACCATTTGCCGATACGTCACGTCTGTTGCACGCTTGTACGTTTTGAAATTTCATTTGTACAGCAATTACGCTCGATCGTACCGGTGAAATTTTAAACGATTTCAAAGATCAAGTTAATAAAACTTGAAAAATTGCCGACCTCCGAACTCTGTGTAACCTTGTGTAAAAAAGTTGTTTCACTCGTGTGAAAGCTTCTAAGCGTGATACCTCTACCTTTGACAGAGTAATTTACGATTAATTATTTTCTACAGTGTGTAGCATCGGATGGAAAAGATATTTCTCTATCTTGATGAGCAGTGTAAATATTTCGTCTATAAAAAAAAAAATTAGAAATCACTTCGAGACAATAGAATAAACGATAAATTGATCGATAGATCAAGTTAAGCGGTTCAGTTTGTGTAATATGTATAATACGCATAATCTCTGTCCTATAAACACGAGTACTTTTGTATATCCAAAGAAACACGCATTTGAAAATGTATTCCAGAATATGGAACGTTCTCGCCGTGCTAAACGATTGAATTCCTTTCGTCTATCGAACGTCTGAAGAGGTCGTGCGCCATTTATCGCTGTTTCATGATCAAATAGCGAATTTTTCGCTCTATCTCTGGTACGCGACGACTTCGTCGACGTTTTCTTTCAAACTAGAAGGCGGCGTATAATTAATCAGGCTCGCTTTTGCGCTTCGCGAGTAATATCGAAGTAGGTCAAGCAGTTTCAGAAGGGTAATCAGGCTGCCCCATTGAAATATCCTTCGACATTTTCCCTCCCCCCGCCGGTTCGATTAACATCGGAACATTCGACTGCCGAATATATTCTTCTTGCTTGCTCCTTGCCCTTGTTCCACGTGTATGCGAATTAATTCGACATTCTGGGCCGCTGCATTGATCAATCACTGCCAAATCATTCGGGAACATTGAACGAAACTGCACGAAACTTTCGCACGAATTGTGAATTTTTTTCTGTACGCGCGCCGCTCGAGTTTCCGAGCTTTTCACGTTTCGCGCGTGAAGAGAGAGAAAGAGAGACAAACGTGGAGGATATAACAATCCGGTAACAATCTGTACGTCCTTTGGCGTGGACATTTTTCAAAGGGACGAAGAAAAAAGTTAAAAGCAAAACGCGGGAAGTTACTGTTAGTTGGAAGATGGAAGAACGTATTCTTCTGTCCAGGCGCACGTGTAACAATAGCATTTGAATTTGAAACGTGTAAAAACTCGCAGCCGGATCTCGTTAATACACGCGCAGAACGGATATTGGAGAAATCATTGCTCTATATTTGCATTAATTGTTTTTCAATATATTAGTATTATAATTGATATGTTAATGCTCGTTACATTTGCATTAATTGCTTTTTAATACGTTGAAACACTTACCCTAGTTATGAAAATAAATTTACCCGTTCAATGCGCATTTATTTAATTCATAGCCGCTTTGCGTATGCATTTATTAAAATTCATTGTAATGGAATTTGTAATAATAACTTATTAAAATTTATCGCAATTTATTATAATTGTAACGCAACGTAAAATTAATGTAGCACGCTCGTTGCCCGAGTATTTTTGCGTGAATATATTAAATTTTATATCTCTACCAATCGGAGTGAATTACAAACAAGTGGAACAAGATTGTTGTAAACAAAAAAAATGTAAAGTGACAATCTTTTCGACACTGTGGCATCCTAGTATTAATAATAGGAATCACCTTATAACGTCTGTGTGGAATTTGTGATAGGTTGCTTGGAAATTTGTTTTGAAACAAGCTGTACGCCTGAATGAAGAATAATTTTCTAAATCGTAGAGAAAAACAAAGTGGCCCGACATAGAATATGTAGAGAAATATTATAGTGTCGGTAATATATTTAGAGAGACAGCTTCGTATATAGTCTGGCGCGCACATATTCGCAAAGTGTTTTATAAGCTTCATGGCAATTCCGTATCGAGCGAGCCCCGAGTGAAAAATAAGATGGTTTCCCGTGCCGCCTAAGTATACACAGTTCGTCCGGAAAGTTCCCGGGAATAATTCAATAGAAGCGAACATTCTTCGCCTCTAAACGAATTTTATTAATTTCATTCTCCATGTAGCTCTCGTCCATCTCGGCAAACAGTTTATAGAGCATTCCAGAACTCTTTAAAGTAATCTGAACGCCGAATGCTAAAAATTTGACTTTGATTGAAACGTCTACCGCGAGTGTACGTAGTTTGTTTTGAAGAACGTAATTAGTAAAAGATTTTTAAAAGAAAAATGTCCTCTGGGCAGTCCTCGAACGAATAATTGTCGAAAATATCGCTGTGATATTCTACGCGTGTTTTTTGTACTCTTTCATTTTGGTTTTTCACTCTTATTTTCAATGAAGAACTTTGTCTTTATCAGACTCTACGTTTAATTTCCATCGATAAATATCAAACATTCGTAAGAGTTATTTAACACACATACAATGATGTGCAAACATTCTTTGCAGTCACAGTATAGTACACTTTCTTTTTACACATTTTTTTATTCTTCCTATTCGTTTATACACGTTCTCCGTTCACTTGCTAACACTTTGATTTCACGTGTTCAATCCTCTGCAACGTCGTGCAACGTGGTTAAAAATACTTTTCCTCTTTACTCCGCTACTTTTTCCATCATAATAATCATCAGTTTCCAGATTTTAAGTTAGTTTCAAGAAACTGGCGTTCACAGAGCTGATCGCAGAATGCCGCTTACAAAAAAGTTACATTTTCCCTCTTTTTTTTCAAGCGACACAGGTTGGAATCAGCTCATCTCCCAGATATTTTCGTATATTTTTCGCGTATCGTTCTCCTTTGCGCGGCTATTCAACGAGCAACGTTGCATCACCGCAGGCTATGAAAAAGAAAAAAAGATAGGAAAAAATGAGTGGACAAAAAAAAAAAAGAAAATGAGAAAAAACACGTGGACGATTTTTGTGCAAGTTTTTCGTAATAGATTACGCACCCGCGTATTGGACGCCGACCCAGTTCGTACGGAGAAAGATATATGCGGCTCGTTTTTCAAAGGGGTCGCTAAACGTTATTTCTCCGAGAGCTTTCTCTCTCTCTCTCTCGGCAAGTACCGATTTCACATAGCTCGTGCGTATCCCTCGTTATTTTTCTCCGCCGCTCTATCGTTAGTCTTTACGCGTTCCTGCGACACGTTCAATTTCCGAAATCTATTACGCTCGTAGCCGCACGTTTCGCTGAAACTCAACCGTCGCGCAATTTATTAACTCCTTCACGGACGTTTGGAAATTTTTCCAACGCGAATTACTACTAGTTGTTATATTACTCTCTATCCGTAATATTACTTTCCATGCACGTTCCAAACAGAAAGCAAACTTGGAGTAATTTTAATTTTCGCACGCGTTCAAAGATTCTGGCTCGGTAAATAGACTGCGAAGTTTCTAGTAAATTAAAGTAAATTGTAGTGCGCAATTGTAGAGAATTTCACCATATTATGTTGAGAGCCTGTAGAGATTCGTCTGTTAAATTTTACAATACGTACTTTAACTATTTCGCGTTGTATTGCATTTCATACTATGTCATATCTAACATTTACATTCTCATGTTACATTACATTCATTTGTATGTAAAACAATTCTGTGTTTTAAATTTTTGGTTCATAAAGACCCTTACAATACTTTTCGGACTGCGGTCATTGTCTGGAATACAGTTGGTGGTTGCTGAATCGGAAAATACGAACTTGTCTGAAATTCGCTTGTATATTCACCAGCCATCGCGTGCAAGCAAATGTCGTGCACTATTTTTCTTTTTTTTAAACACCGCTTCCCGACCGCAGGAAAGTCGCATTTTCAATAATTTTGCGTTTTTAAATTTTTGATTCGTTCAAGCTTTAACGTATTCTAGGACATTGACGCGCGAATTATTTAAATGACAGAGCTGTTTGAATAAAATGAAATAAAGCTTTGAAAATTTCAATGCGTAGTTTGCACGATTAATATTCAACTTTTGAATAGTAAATAATTCCCCTCTACAAATTTATTCACAGGCGGATAAGTAAATTTTAAAATCTTCCATTTCTTTTACACACGCAGCTTACTTGAATGACTCGTGAGAAATGATATTTGTAGTGAGTTTTATTTCTTGTGCCGTAAATTTTATCAAGGAAGATGTACATTTAAATTTCGCATGAGAATTTGAATGCATTTTTACTGAGACCAGCAAAGACCGGGTTGGTCAAAATTTACTGCACTTAGAATTCTGTATTCCGTATTCTGTATTCTGAATTCAATTTTTCAGCTTTCTAAAAGTCAGCATTACTGACAGCATGTCGATAACTTCAGATCTTTTTATTATTACCAGAACTAGCCTCGATGAAAAGTAAATTAAATTTACGATACAAATGAATCTCGATAGAGGGAAAGAATTATGATTTCTCTGTGATTTTATGATTTCATCTCGTGACTCTTTTATGAGTTTCAGTTTTGTAGGTACGGCGAGGTTCTGTTTGATTTTTAGACCGAAGAACTGGATGCAGAGTATAGAGGCGATAGAGCCGAATTTTACATGCACGTTTACAAAATTCACGACACGTGGAATAATCCACTGTAAAATATTCCGTGAGAGAAAGAAGCATCGGCTGCTACGTCGATGTTACAACTTGTCAATAATTCAATTTTAAAAATTCACGAATTCATCCTCCTGGTGCTAAGGATTATAAATCGCCTGTCTTTTTACATTAAATTATATCTACGAGCTGTCGTCTTGAGTCTTTCTAATGTCAAATGTCCAGACTTTTCTCTTTCTATCGAGTCATCGGCTTTACTCGACAGCTCTGAATCTTCTTTTCTATCCATTCGCTAAACACTCTGTATCGATCAACGCGAGATCGAGTTGTCCTTACTTATGCTAGAAGCAATCCTCCGCGAACGAGGAGAGACTGTGACGAGATGCGTTGCAAACGCTCGTTAATCTAACAATTAATCCACGTATTAACGCGGCGCAACAGCGTGCGGCCGAATCTCTCTCTCTCTCTCTCTCTCTCTGTTGTCGTATCACTCATCGTGCATGCCATTTTCCACCTGTGCAAAGTGACGCGATACAATTATCCACCGGTCTGCGCAAACAAATGAAACGGCCGGCCATTAGCGGGTAATAAATGAGCAGAGAGCAAAGCGACCCGGAGAATTTCATTACACGGATTCTTGCCCCGGACTGTTTCCATTTGGTCCGGGCGGAAATTCACCCTACCTTCCCGGCGAAATCCAGCCGGAACAATGAGATATGAAAAGACAACGAGCAAACCCACCGTAAGAAGACGACGTGGAGGACACGCTCTAGCGAGATATTCAGGACATGGCCCGGAAGATAGTTTACAGATGTAATTTACCCCTTTTCCGGTGCCTTGCATATTTTTCCACTGTGTTTCGCTGTCCGGGACAGAACTGTACGAACGTACGAGATGTTGAAAATGTTTTCGAAAGTCGTCAAGTCGAGCAGTAACCGAGAGGGTTAATGCGAGAAACGGTGGACGGCCAATCGATAGACGATTTTAATAATGAGAAGAGACGAGCAAGAATTGCAAACTTCGCGAGACTAACGGAGATAACGAGGAGAGGAAAAAACACGAGGGTCGAACGACGAAGGTGCGGGATGAACTGGTAAATGGGTAATTTTCAAGAGCTGATGAGACCGACGGAGGCAACCGAGAATGAGATTCAATCGGAAAAGTAGAATCTCCGCGTAATAACTAGCCAGTCGTGGTGGTTACCCGTGCAATTTTTTTCTTTTCACTCTTTCTCTCTGTCTCACTCTCTCTCTCTCTCTCTCTTCCTCTAACTTTTGTTCGGTCATTTTTTATTTATTTATTTATTTATTTATTTGGCCGAAACGTTGCATCCTAGGCGACGTTTCAGCCAAATAAATAAATAAATAAATAAATGCGTTGTCCATTTGTCACGTAGTGACAAACACGCAGCAATTCAGCCAATGGCGAGTCCCGACTGGGATATACATACGTGCTTGAATAAAATAAGACGCATTGGAGTTAGCGTTCTTTTTAACAGTGCTTTTCGCGCGGCACGTGGCTAATTTCCGCCTGCAATTTCGTTTCTTTTATTGTCACACGCCGAATTTATTCCGATTCTCTTGGACTACGCCATTGCTCGAAAACATGTAATTCGTTACAGCATTATGGTATTTATTATAGACACGTAGACGTTTATCATGATAGGATTTAATTTATTAGATTATCGCACGAATCCATACTTTTGCAAATGATTTGCAACTGATCGATTTGTAAACACCGAAGTTTAAAAAATCGTTCTCTACATTAAGAGAGATGTTAGGATGTACCGTGTTTTGGAAATTAGTTTGTCCATTGTGTGGACTCTCATACATGGACTCTCTACACGTTGGAATAGTCTGCAACGAAGGTCCGGAACGATCTAACAAGTTACATTGTATCAGAAGTTTCTCTGAATTTCGAATAACGGAACTCCCATTGCCGCGGGAATTTTAATAAAACTGGAAAATGAAGAGAAGAGAAAATGAAAGAATCATCATTGCCGAGAATATTTGAACAAAATTAGAAATGAAAGCCCTCGTTAGAAACGTTCGTTTTACCCTTTGTTGAACATCATCGTATTACAGTAGATTTTGACGCGATCAAGCTCATCGCGCTCATTAGGCGTTATTGTAATTGTAAAATCGACGAACTCGCGACGAGACAATACAAGAGGCACGTGGAAATTGCGCAGGAGCGGTGGTGAATGTAAAATTGATCGAAAATATATTTGGTTTGATAAAATTTGTCCAATTTGACGAATCTCGTCGGGGCGAAAATTGAAACGGCCGGCCCGGCCGTCCGACGTTTAATATTAAACTGCTCCACCTTTTACGGCGCTCGTTCTAACTAATTCACGCACAAGTACGCGTAGGACGAAGTCACAGCCGCGTGATATATTAAAAATGACGGTTCGAGCAGAAAATATGAATGAAATTATAAAATTCGAGTTTGATTATGTAATACATTTCAAAAATATGTTATGTGTAACTGGAACGTGTTAGAACGAGTGCTGGAGCGAATAAATGCTCCATTGAACAGCGAGTATCGATAAAATTGGAATTTTATAACAAAAGGACTTTTTTTTTATTTCATTTGACGTAAATTGTCTTATTTGTTTTATTTTCAGTCGTTTCAGAATGAATTTTCATCTCTCTTCTTTTAATTATTCCTCGAAAATTTTCTGTCCCTCTATAAAACTAATGTTTTCCATCGAATTACTTCACTCGGAATTAATACTCTACCGCGAAGTGTTGAAACAGATAAATGAAACGGAGATATTTCGTATTTAATCATTTTGTGATATTGTAATATGATAACATTGCGTCTGAGAAACTTAATCGCGAGATATTGCTAATAAATTTCACGATCGTCTATCGTATGTATTATCGTTGTAAACGAAGATTCGTAGATAATATGTTTCATCACGTATTTAACATGTACCATGAAAAAGGTTTGAAGCACCCATTAATAAACATATATACAAACTTTCTATTGTTTCAGCACGGTACAGTACACTTTATAAACAATTATCTGCAATAATGCAGTCTTGTCTACCAAAAATTCGACGCTCCAAACTTTCGAACGGTAATGAAACTAGAATAGTTCTCAATTTGGTACAGCCTCTATTCAAGGATAACATTGTTTTAAACTACGTGGCTTTGGAAGAGATTTCCTCGAACTGAGCAACGCATACATGCGACACACTAGAGCAAACGGGTGTTATAACGAGCGCACTTTCAGAATCAATTAAATTTCCTCTAGCACGCACTTCCCCACGCGTCTAAAGAATTGAATAACAGAGTCCCTTTAAAACAGCTTCTGCAAACAGCCGTGTCAACGTTCGGAAATCCATTCTACACCCCCGCAACCAGATTACGCCTGGCTGTTCAGTTAATTTCGCTTTAATCGCGATCCTTAATACGTTGTAACGGTGGCCGGTCTAATTGGAAAGTGACTAACCACGAACGTCGGGAAAACCTCGACGTCTCCTCGCTCTCTCCTCGCCAATGCTCTGCGCCGTTTCCTCGTGAAACGGTGGGCGAGAAACCGTCGTTCGCGAGGAATTCGATACCCGTCGACAAATAAAATTTTCACGAAAGCGGGGAAGAGCGACGGGAGAGGTCGCGGAAGGATGTTCGCCTGGATAAATCGGCAAATTTGACCGCGAACGACGGTCGATTCCACCATTACCCGACGACTCCACCGGAAACGAGGAAACTTGTTACGACATTGAACGAACGATCCTTCCTAAACGCTCGCCAATCGACGTATCACCAAGCCACTCCACCTCCCGGAGGAGTTCTTCACGTGCACGTTTGCGTTTGCGAATCGCTTCTGATCAACAGTGGAATTAAGTCCTCCCCTCGACTCTTTCCCGAAGAACCGGGAAAGTCCTGAAATAGTTTCTGAAGAGGAATCGTGATTGGTTTCTGCACGGTAGATTTTTCAGATTGCGCGTGCCACGATTTTTAAAAAGGAAAAGAATTCGCACTTGTTTTATGAAAAAGAATTTGGAACATTAAATATATATATGTGCATGTATCGGAATATTAAATAATAAATATACTAACTACAACTACTAATAAGTAATATTCAAATATTGCAAATTTAAACGAAACTTAGTTTATAACTTCTAATCAGATAATTTTGTAAAATTTCAGTTTACTTTGTAAATATGGAAGGAACAAACTTCAAAATTGTAATTAATCCTAAAACTTCTGATCCGCTTCATTTTCCTCTTACGTGAGAATGGTTATACACCAGCTGTGCAAGATTATACGTATTAATTGTCAAACTATCATCTCCTCGATTTCTCAGAATCGAGTCTGTTTTCTTATCTTTCTCTTATCGCGGGACGATCGCGATTCTGTCAAATTGCTCGCCTCGCTGAGAATCTGTGATATCCGATCGCGAGTTTTAATCGAGCTTTTCCAAATTACACACGCTCGCCAGAGATTGAAATTTACAAATTTCGAAATTATCGTAGACCGCTTGTTTCTCAAGTATGCCGTGGCACGAAACCAATTTCCAGATAACAAAGTACTAATGAGCGGTCGCCGCGATTAAGTACTCGATTGTTGGCCGGCGATTTAATGCAAAATTTTCAGGCCAGCCGTCGCATTGTCGCGAACAAATTGAAATGCAGGGTTAATTGGTTGATTGTGACGAGTGGTACGATTAGGCCGAGCGGCGGCGACACTGAATCGCTATAATAAATTAACATTTCCGCGATGTCGCTTAATGAAAAACCATCGTTTGCCAACGATGGCGGCAACTGGGGGCCGGTTTCAGACTTTTATCGGGGTCATCAGGCGCTAATTAAATCGCGACAACTAAGTGAAATTCGCTTCGTTTTAATGCTCGCCTCCCTCCCCCTTTTCACCTTCGCCCTCGAATTTGCTTAATCCGCCTTCTGATAATTCCCCTCTCTCCCCACTGGCCAATTATATCTCGCAATAATAACTTTTTGATAGTTCTGTGGCGGAATTAAGCTCCGATCGATGACGTGATATTAGAGTCTACACTTATCCTTTTATCGCGTGGGATACACAATTAAAGAACACGGAACGAAGATAAAACGCAATCTGCGTTAACCAACGACTTTATTTTTTGCGAGCTGCGATATCTAATTGCGAGTTAATTTGAAACATCTCGCACGCGCAACATCCGCGAGCTCGTTATTTATCATTCGCAGTATTGTCGGATCGTGAATTGAATAGCGCATACGGTTGCACGATGTTATACTTCTGCGGCCCGTTACGCGTCGCCTGCATACTATTGTTCACAGGTATTTGAATTTAAACTTTGGCTCATTTACAATAAAAGAAAATATTCTGTCACACGTTGATCGCCGCTATTTTTCCGAAATTTCGCGTTCAATTAATGATTTAAATTAAAGGCAAATCAACTGTGCGATTTTCGTGATTGTCGCACGTAAAGCAATCTACCTTCGCAAGCGTGTAAAATTTAACGACTAGAGTGTTGCAAAGTAATATTTATTTATAACATTGATTTTAGTGTTTGAAGTTTGACAGGGAATTTACAGTGACAATACGGTAGAGAAACGTTGGATTTGTATAGAAACAAAATGTTCAGGAAGCGCATCGCGCTTTTCATCTGTCCATAATATTTCGATAAAAATACACCTTGTCAAATATACACTCTGGAGAATAGTGTAGACAAGAATGGAAGTTGATGCCATTTTTCTTCCGCCGCGGTATCTTGCATAAACCGGATTAAAGTCTAACGATGTTATACACATGTTGAAGCACACCGTGCGACAACGTCGAATAATTCATCGCACGTGCATTGTACATTAATTATTCACGAATGCAGGGACAAAGGCTCGCATTTAAATATGCTCGCATTTGTCGTTATTAATTTCTGCATCTTGTCTGTCCTCGTCCATTCGGAATTGATACTTCCCGCGCCAGATTAATTATCCTCAAGCGAATTTTCAACTCGTTCAGAAAGAGACAGAAAGAGAGAAAAGTAAAAAGGTTAAGATACACGAAAATTTTTGTTTCGATGCCTCGAAATTATCTCTACGAATTTCTTAAATTCTTCCATTCTTTTTAGAATAATTAAAAATGAAAATAATTGAGTTACATACATATAATATAATAATATAATAATATAATAATATAATAATATAATAATGTAATAATATACTAATGTAATAATATAATAATGTAATAATATAATAATATAATAATGTAATAATATATTAATATAATAATATAATAATGTAATAATATAATAATATAATAATGTAATAATATATTAATATAATAATATAATAATGTAATAATATAATAATATAATAATGTAATAATATATTAATATAATAATATAATAATGTAATAATATAATAACATAATAATATAATAATAAATGTACCAGTATATTTAAACAGTTCCCGAGGATAAAGAAGAATAAAATAAAAATTTTAGTGTGCTTCTTTAAAGTTTCACAGCACGTTTCAGACGTGATGCCACAACAGCTGGTAAAATTGTCGGAGATGACGCAAGGTAATTTAGGCACAGTAGTAGATACGCGTTCTCTGAGACGTTCATTGTATCACGATACTCGTTATTCCGACGATCCGAAACTCCGACTAACGATTTCTGCATGTGGAGCACGAACGCAAAACTTGTGGGAGAAAGTTGATCGATAATACAGAATAGACGTAAGGATGCGCGATAGTGTGTAGGCAAGTTCTATTCTATCGTGAGCCGCACTATGCTATCGGAAGCCGATGTGAATCACGGTACTAAGTCATCGCAGATCACTTTAGATTGCTCGGCTATTTTATGTACACGAATCACCGGGTCGATACGAGGAAATCATCGTTGCAGCCACGTAGCTCACGTTATCCACGTTAACGTTGAATAATGGTGGATTTTATTGCTGAATTGATGATGGCTATGCTAAACGTTTATTCGTGTAAGAGTAGATTTATGAATACCGAAGTTATTTCTCAAATTGATGTATTGTAATTGACGACCGTCGTGTGCCCTTCAAATCGGTAATTTTTCTGCAGGATCCAAAAGAATAGCTGGCCCCTTTGATGGATAATGTAGAAGATGGAGAAGAGTTTCATTACGGTTCAATTTAGCCAAGTATCTTTCTTTTCAAGTCTGACATTTCGCGTGTTTCTTTTATGATAACAACGTTTGTCGCTCATCAAGCGATCGAAATGATGAGATATTACGATGCAAACGGCAGTCTACATACATTACCTATACGATACCTCGGAGCTAATGCATGATGCAGCATGTTTGCGCTGCTTTAAAGGTTCTACACGCGCGAGGGGTTGCCACGTGTAGGCCAAATTTCGACATGTACGTTCCAGCTTTATTGTTACGGCTGTATTACAAATCGTTTCTGACGATCCCTATCCATATTTCAGCATGAACGTTTAAGCAAATTCTCTTTCTCGTATAGTTACGAGATATATCACATTACGCACGTGTCGAATTGTATCGATACTCGTTCGATTTCAATTCTAATCTACAGTGGACGATTGTTAACGAATATAATCGGTTCAAAGACGGTGTTTGCTAACGAATTCACCCACTGCACCTGTTTGTATTATTTTAAATACTGAAAAATTAGAAAATCAACAAGAGTGGATCCATATGTTTCGTCTGTAATAATCTTCAAATAATATTATGATTATATAAAATACACACAGCCGTTCGTTGTCCGATTCGTTCGCAGTCCGAATTGTTCGTTAATCGATCAACCGCTGTACTCGGTAAATTCTGAATAATTTCGCACAACCTTGTTTCTCAAACAATCTAGCGAGAAATTCCGCGAGCGGCAGGATGAGTGAGAACGGAAAGCGTAACGAACATAAAAAAGAGAGAGAAGAGAAAAGAACAGGAGAAATACTTTCTCGTTTTACGAGCAACGAGAAAGGCCGTTAGGCACACTTCGTTATCGTTTTCTCGGTCATTAGACAACGGCGTAAAGCGATTCGTAAAGCAAACTTCTCGCAGGCGAAACGACAGAGGCGTTAATGGCGCCCGGGGCACGGGTGAATTTACTTCATTGCGGGTCAGTAGCTGGAGACCCGGTTCGTTGAGCGTCGTTGTCCGTTAAATTCTTGCCGCCATAAACTCCCCGCGATTGTCTGTTTATCAGCGCCATTCCCGCCTACCAGTATTCTCGCTGTACGCGATAAACGTGATCCGTTCGTCCGGCGAATATCATTCGGCACGTCGCAGCACCGCGCGGTACCATCTCCTTTTTAATACGCAGATCCCGCAGATTAGAACGAACCGGGACGCTTATCACCACCGTCTGACAACGCACGTGCTTATTCTATTTGCACGACACGCGCTCATATCCAATCTCGTGACCCATGTCTCTCAACGGAAGCTTAGAACCCTAATCCATATTAGTCTATGACAGCTCATTCGGATGACTCGGCGAGCCGAGCGACGACGCACCCTGCTGTACGACCCATATTCGATTCTCGAAATTATTAACTGACCCGTCTTGTTTTCCCTGTGCAATCGCGTCGGAAATTTCCTGCGGATTCAAACCGTGCGATAACAATGTTCTTCTCCAAATTGTTTCGATTTCACCTCTCGCGCTGGAATGACGTGCCACGCACGCCGAGAATTTTTTGTCCCGAAATTGCAATATTTTCTCAATTTTAAGTATAACATATTTAAGTATATTCAAGTATATACAGGCAAAATAAACAAATGATAAAATTTATTCCCAATAATTTCTATGCAGTATCATACCGACGAGTACAACAAAAAAAGCGACGAATTGTTGTATACGGTTCGGTCACTCGTTATGGTCCGCAATCAGTCGCCAGCGCAAGTGGTTAACTCGTCGTGCGTTGATGTAATTATTCGAATGTTATTACATTCCATTTATATTATTGCAAAAAAAGCGCATCTCTCTTTTTTACAAAATGAAAGCTTGAAAGTTACTAAGGCTGCAACATTTTAATGTAACTTGTCGTTAGCTGAGAAGATTGGTGTCAAATTTGTCTGATCTCGATGTTTGACAACGTAATTCATTCCAGATAACTGACGAGAACATATAGACAGCGGGAAACCGATGACAGCATACACATCTACGGTAGAGCCGTATCATTTAATTACGGTTAAGTTTGCGAAAGCGATCGAATACACCCGTTAGGTAGCTTAAAATCCATCGTGTGCAAGCGTTCTTCGTTGCTGTTCTTGTCGCAACGAGTAAACTAATAGTCTCTCCTTACTTCGTAATCGCACGCTGATTTATGCAACTTACTGAGCAATATGGTAACTAGCTGAGGTAACTTTGGCGCAACAACCAACAACGTGTAACAAGCTCGTTAATCCACCCATAATCGTCAACCGGTGACTCTTGTCGGCCGTTTATTTTAAATTTCGCTAATTGAAACAATCTCTTCTCCTTCCAATTTTCACTGGTTTCCACGATTCCACCCTTGCAATTTCTCTTTAGAATTTCCACCGATTGCAACGAAACGTTGCAAAGCACGAAATGTTGTCTGCTTGTCTCTATCAGTGTTGTTGAAATTGCTTCAAACACGTACTGCAACTTTACTTGCGACAACCGATAAAAGAAAGACGATGCTGAAAATGGTTGATTGCTCATAAAAAAATCCCATCTCGAGATACAGAAAGAGATTCGAAAATTAGCTATACTGTTGTACAATATTGCTGCAATTTGCACTACATAAATATTCTTTTCTTCTTTCTCTTTTTTTTGAATTTTTGAGAAGTTTTGAATACGAATCGTGAGAAACGACGCAACTTTTGATTGAACTTGTTTCCTGTATCTGGCACAGTTTCGCAAGTATCGATAATGCGAAAAGTTAAGATTCCTTCGAACGTTCCTCCTCTGTGAAGGAGGGGAGGGGGGAGGGCGAGAAAAGAAAAAAATGGTTCCCTTATTATCTCTCTATTGTACTGTATTTGCGCAAGATTTCCTCAGTTGTCGGACTTTTCTCCTTGCAGAGCTGGAGACGAAGAGGCGAACGCGGCACGGAAGAAAAAGAGGCCAAGTTGAATTGAGTAAAGGCCGCTGATGTCTCTCGCTGCTTTAACGATAACGCTTGACATTAAGTAGTCGCGTGATATTTCACGGTGCTGCTCTTCCGTCTGCGCGACTTCCGCGCGTCGCTCGTCGACCCGCGGAAAGTCATTTCCGCCGCTGGCGAACACAGACAATACACCGAAAATCGCGAAGGAATACGGCTGCTGGCTTTGCCGCATCGAGCATCGTTTCGCGAGAGAGGCATTTCTCTCGGTGTCGAAGTTTCTCTTCGTACTTTCTCCGAAAGCGACGCAAGGCCACCCGTAAGAGAAGTTGGAATTTTCATTAACTCACGGCGAGAAGGAACGTGGGTAACTTTGACTTCCCTGGAAATTCGGCTGGGCGTTTCAAGGAGTCGAAGTTACTTGACTCCTCACTTCGGAGTCGCGGATGGTAGCGCGCTTTCGGAATCGTTCTGGCGTTTATTTTTTGAAAGACGACGCGAAGACGTAATTGCACATTCAGAGAGCCGCATCGGCGCCAGACAAGGACATTGCTGAGGCTAAGCGAGCACACCGAACCGGCAATTTGATTAGTTCGCAATCTCCTAGCAGCTGCGATCGAGATCCGGCAACTTTGTATCACGCCACGGTGACCTCAACATACTTGATTATCAGTACGTACTTTCGAGGTGGAACGTGTGATGCGATTACCATACGTACTGCGAGTTGTCTCGTGCAGTATTTGTCAGTAGAATCGAATAATCTAAAATGAACGGAATCTAAATGGAAATCTATTGGATATTATTAGATGTCAAATTTGTCTTTTTATCCGGTTTTGACAACAAACGCGTCTTTTTATAATTTCAGGAATATTTCTTGTCATAATATCAAGATATTCGACGCGTTGAAACGTAATCTGCCACGATATTGGAGAGATTAAGATATTGCTTCTTGTTTCTTCTTAATTACAAAACTTGTGAGTTATTCCTGGACAAGCTTCTGCTTTTAGACGCAATAAGTTGCTCCTATTTTCAAAACTATATCATGTTAGAACGGTATTGTTCGATCATGAAAGTTAACAAAACAGTTCATATGTAAAAGTATAAAAAAATTATTAAAAGTAAAAGTATAAAAAAAAAAAGAAACATTTAAAGGAATGGGAATTTCACGAACTATTGTAACGTATCGTCTTTCCACGGATAGCTCGTTAATTGCTTTTCTAAAAAAATTATTATCTTTTCCAGTGGCCAATTCTTTGAAGTTTTGACAGGCTTTCAGCATGCTCAGTTTCGTGGTATTAAAAGTAAAAATAAAAGGGATTCGAACGACACCATTTTAAGTGCAATGGAATATTTCAATTAAAATTCGAAGCTTTTAGCGTAATCACTATTTTATTGGAAAGTCTCCGTTTAATCAACAATTTCTAGCCGTTTTTCTTTATTTATTATATTTGACAACCAATTTATTTTACTTTGCTCGTTGTACTCTGTTATTCTGACAGATAACCCAAGATAAATTAATCCTCTCTTTGTTTGAGTTATGAAACACGACAATTGATCACCAGAAACGCAATAAATTGCAGCAAATAGTTAACAACAACAACAACAACAACAACATTGTGAATAATTCGAACGGCAATATATAAATAGGGAAGTAATAATGGAAGCCTTTTAATGGACCTTTAAATTTTCAGTATCTCGAAATTTTCGATATGTCGATTAATTTGAGAGGTGTAATTTATATGAAATCGTTGTCCACGGTAGAAAATGTCTTGCCAATGAAATAATATAATACTACAATTCACCGGGCAGCGAGGTTTTTCAATTTTCATTTGTTCTCGAATTTCTCTGGCATTTCCAAGCATAATTCCGGAGTTATAATGCGTATGCAAATACAATCGGAAGCCTCTCGGAATCAAAATGGTGTAAGTTAATCCGCGCCGCAAGTTTCCACGAAATAAACGTTCTACGTTATTCACTGCAAAAATATTTATTCATTTATTTTTTTACTACCAAAAAATTTGATACTACTGCATCAAATTGTATTTCGTTGCTCGTCGTTGTATATTATATCCTTTTCATTAATTTTATTTGATAGCATCATTTTTAGTATACAGAATTTAGTGCTTCCATTTGAATATACTTTAATCATCTATTATACTTTAATCATACTAAGTAATTAGTCACCAGTGACGTTATTGAATTAATTGTCTATAGTCATGTCGATTAGCTATAGTTCATAAGTCATATTCAAGATTAAATAAGATTAATTAATCATTGAACGAAGTAATTTCAAGATCGATTAACAAGCACGTTTAAAAAAGCTTCAAATTTTGTACAAATATACGTTCACGCGATGCTAATAACGGAACAGTTTCTTTTTCATTACTAGGAAACGATTCTAGAAATGGATACCCGCTGTAACTGTATGAGATACAGAAACAATGTTCAATTAAAAGTTTTATTGTTTTTTTTATTATCAATATTCCGACGGTGAAAAATATATTTTCAAAATAAAATCAATTTACTACGCAGCTATGTGGAAAAGCTGTATCAATAATTCTTTTTGAACACACGAAGTCAAGGAGTGAGTGTCTGGAATCCACCACCTCATTACATCACTGAAAGTTGTATCTTTGTGAATCGTTGGAATTTCTTAAACGTCCAAGAACAATGTACCATCGTATGGTATTCTCATCGTCATCAATTGCAAATTCCTCGAAAAATTACACATGGGTAATTGCGAGAGCACGAGATTAATAAAAGACAGAGTCGCAATTGAGCGTGAATTCGCTGCGCTGAGGGTGAATATTTTTCGTCACGGTCCGCGTTCCATAAAGCCTCCCTCGTTTATCTTTCGCGTCCTCGAATCAGCCAAGATTGGCGCCGAAGTATACGTCAATACACCGTAATCTGGTTAAACATCCTAAGCCCGTTAGGAAAATAGATGACGAAGATGACAACGATGTTTCATTCCTCTTGTGCTTTTTGCTTCTTTCCCCTCTGTCCCTCCAGTTCTTGCCCCT
This sequence comes from Frieseomelitta varia, assembly GCF_011392965.1. Classification (NCBI taxonomy): domain Eukaryota; kingdom Metazoa; phylum Arthropoda; class Insecta; order Hymenoptera; family Apidae; genus Frieseomelitta; species Frieseomelitta varia. The sequence continues at coordinate 26,900 of NW_025110750.1, forward strand.
GCATTTTCGATATCCGTTCGCGATTAATCGTGCCGGATCGAAAGAGCCAAGAAATTCTCGTCGTGAGGACGAATCAATCTTAGCTCTGTCTACGCAAAAATAGCGGTTTCTCTGGTCGCTAGGAGAAGATAGAAGATCGAAAAGTCCACTCTCATTCTCTTTTATCGGCAATGGAAGCTTCGCGTCATCGAAGAAATCCGGAACATTGCCGGATATCGTTGTTAGAGGTTCGTTTGGCTCGATTTTAAAACTGGTTTAGGTGTGATTCTATTATTGTTAGAAGGGTATATGTTATTTTAATTTTTTGTCGAAACAGTGTACAACTGCTACAAGTTTGCGTAATGTTGAGTAATGGGCGTGCCTTGTGCGAGAATTATTATCCAATCCTGGTTTTTATAAAATAATATTCTTACTGAAGAATAGAATATCATATGTAAATTGTACAGAGTGATTCTGTTGAAATTCTTCTAAATGTAAAATGGCGTTCTCGTTATTTCTTTCTCTATTATTATTTAAAAAAAAAAAATGTATGATATTTTCTATTTTGAACTACGAACATTTTAAAACAAAACACGCGATTGAATATAAATTTCCAACATCTTGTCCCGAACAATGGCGTACATCTTCCCTTTGTTTTCCTCTGGATGTCGAATCGTGTACATGCAGGGTGCAAGCGACTATTAAAAACCGCCTGGTGCCTTTCATATACAAAAGGCGTGTAGAACATGACAGGTGGCGAAGGTTTATGGCGAGGTAACCCTTTTCCATCGTGCTCGCGTTAAACATTCAATAATCGCCATCGCCGTAAAACGAAAGACTGGAAGGGAAAGTATCGAGCACGATGGTTGCCACTGGAAAAAAGCTCGAATTTACGAGCACCGGAACACGTTTCGCCGGAAGTGTCGAAAGTTTCACGGGCTAGTAATTTCTCTCGACAGGGATAGCTCGTTCATCGACGAAGAAATGGTAAAGTCTAGCTGCGAATGCGACTTAATTATTCTTCCAAAGGTCCTTCATTATACGCGACTGTCTCTCTTTCTCTGTCATTCTCGCGAAAAAAACCCGGACCACCACCGATAACGAACCATCGCTGCATAAATTGAACATTTCGAAGCTTTCGAGAAGTATCTCATTCACAAATCAATATCCATGTAAAAGCGATTAAACAAATTGCTTTGCAGTTGTTTTTTTTTTTTCGTACTACACTCCAAATTGAAATACATACATATTTAATATTTCCAACCGGTTATCTGAAAATTTTTACAACGAATTTTAAGATAACAGCATGGATAGTTTCGCTCGATATTTCTTTTTCCTTTTTTGGGAAATAGAATTGGAAATTATACGTGACGCAAGATGTAATTTCAATTCCAGTTTTTAGATTTCTTTCTTAAAATTCTTAAAAACCAAGTAACTCAGTTTCATAATTCTTCCATCCTGAAAGGATACCGTAAATGATAATAAATTGTAAAATAAGCTTGAAATTTTTCCAATATCGTATCTCGTTAAAATGTCAAGTGTCAAATTTCAAAATGTCCCGTGTAGCACGTGCGACATATATTCATGAAATATTTCCACAAGTATTCAAATATTCCATGAGAAAAATTTTCAGAAATCTGACTGAATTGACTGTGAAATACATAGATTTTCTAATATCAGTAGTGATTTCCTTATCTAGAATATAATGAATATGTCAATGTGAACATCGTTGTGCAATATAATCAAATGAAATGTACAAGAATTAACATGTAGCGTAAACGTCAGTCTGCAATAAGCACGAAAAATATATCCAAACTTCAAATATACGTACATGTCAAACCTTAAAAATTGCCTAAGTTTCTAACGAGCATCGACTACATGACAAAGGACATCCTTCAGTTAGCTAAACGACACAGCGATCGACCATTCTTGATTGCTCCCGTTGGTGAGATCTGTCGAACTTTTGCCAATGAAACGTTGCAGGTCAAACGTTCCAGCCATCATACTTCTCCAGACAGCCCGACGAGAAAGACTCACTCGATACTCGAAGTCTTCTCCCTCGAGCGCGGCCCCGCTTGTTTCGCAAAAACGATTCATATCGATGTTTCCACGGAGAGGCCTCCCTTCGTGCTTGTCCTCTTCCACGATATAGGCAATAAAGCCACCCTTGACCGAATTTATTCTCCCTCTGCCGTTCTTACTTTCATTCCCTTGTGTCATAACAAATCGAGCAGAAAGCTGCACGAAACGAAACGTAAACTTCATTCTGCTCGACCATTAACGCTATTTTCGCCGAGTAACTTTCGCCAGGGAGTTGACAGGTTCTAGCATTAGCGTCTCGGATGACTCATGTTTGAGTCTGGTTATTCTTACCAGACATTAGAAGTAACGACATAATCTACTAACAGCGACGAAGAACAATCGATACTTCAAACTGTGATTTCGTAAAAGAGATGATCGTATGATCGTACAATCTGCTTGGTCTCGTTTTAAAGTATAAAGCACCTAGCCGCGAGTTCGCTTTCTGCAATAATATTTTTACATGATGTAGCAAGTGGAAAAGTGAAGAAATGTAGTGAGTGGAAAATTGTTAAAGCGTCTCTAAAAACACTGAAGAATTCTTTTTATAAGAATTTATCATGATCTCAAAAAGTTTCCCATCCCTCGAAGCTCGTTGTACGATTTTTTCTCGCCGTTGTATTGAACGTCGAATATTACGATAAAGCAAGAAAACTTCAAGAAATCCCGACCCTAATGTTCAAAGTTGTATAAAACTTGTCGAAGAAAAATTGTACGACAAGTTTTAGGGGGTTTCTCGCTGTAAAGAGAAAATTTCAATCATCGATGCCGCGATGGAATCAGTCGCGGAAAAAATTTGTCAACGTTTTTCTAAAGACGTTGGAACTTGTACGATTTTCGCGAACGAGAGTTTCCAACCTACATGATGGATCTAGCCTGAATTGAACAGTGGACCCAGTCTAGAAAAAGGTTTTTCTGCAATTCTGTTTTGCAGTTGACAAAAATCAGCTGTTCAAAATCATATGACCGTCGCATTGTTAATTATGTCATCAGACGTGATACCTCTTTCTTCGATCGGAATCGACGATCGAATTTGGTTCGCACGTTCTTGGCTCATGTTCCCGGCGAGGTAACGAAGTATCCGACGCTTTTGATTAATGACAAGTTGACCGCGGCTGGAAATCGCTTCGGCAACACCTTGTAACCAGCCAACTCTCACGTGCCGTTTAAGAATTATCGACTTGGCCGGAGTTATTCGAAACTTTCGTCGCTAAATATTTCCCTGGAGGACGAGGGTGGATCGCTGGAGGAAGCGGGTAGATCGCAAGCTCGATATAGAGGCGACCGGCGGAGGTAATAAATATTCATAGAGGTTGTGCTGTTATCGTTTAACGACTACCAGCCAGAGCTATTTAACATTAGCGTACGACGATTATAAAATACCTTGGTGATTCTACTCGCGAAAGGGGCCGAGATTCTATAATGGGGGCGTGTAAATAAGGGGACAATTAAGGATAACAAAATTGTGGCGGACGATTCACTTTCGAGAATGTCAAGCGTGCGCGAATTTGCTTAACTTCCAATTCAAGAGAAAAGTGGACAATTTATATAGAGAGTTGTTTTACACGAGAAAACGCGGAAGAATATTTTCCGAATTCTCTCAAGTCTCGTTTCTTCGACTAATCCTTGATTAATACATTTCAACTCTATTTTGTTCAAACTCGACAAGATTCTATTTTACCTGTTTTATTTTCGACTTATTCCATTCGTGTGAAATAGCTGAAAAGTTTTCTCGTATAATATCGACGTGTCAAATTTTTCAACCTGATTTCTCTCCGACGTCGAATTATGAAATCTTCATAGAATTAGCATCGCGAGAACAAGCGTGTTTGCCTTTTAGAGAAGATCGTGAGAAAGTTTATTGCAGCCTTTTGTTAATTCATCCGCCGCGGGCAAACGTCGATCCAAGTTTTTTGACGGGAAGAACTTCTCCTCTCGAACAACGAAGTTTGTCCTCAATGGTCAAATATCTCAATGGTCATTTCAAATAACGGAGAACGCGGTCGGTGGAGAAGAGATCCGGCTCCATTGAACTTTCAATGCCACGAGAAGCAGCGAAGTTTCACCGCGTTCTCGAAAATCACTCGATACCGCGATCGTAGACGCTTGACACGGTTCGATCGTTAAAACTTCGAAAATTTTCGCATACGTCGTTGAAGCGAGATTTAACGAGCACGCCATATAATAGAGACGTGAAATTTTCTCGGACGGAGGTTTGAAAAGAAAGGATTCCTCCGGAGAAAGCATTTCTGGCCTGCGATTGCTTTCTCTGTATCGTGAATTTAACCTGGGAGCTATTGTTCCTAGGAGATTGTCGATGGTCACGAGGTTTCGGCCTGAGGATCGATCGCTCCTCGAGGAAAAGAAACAACCCTGCCTGGCTTCCTGCCGGATCCTAACTGCGAAAAAGTGGATTTGAATCTCGTGTAGTAAATCAAGAACGAGTTAAATCTTTATGTCGCAACATCAAAGCTCGCGCACCTGCGCGCACAAAACACAGCGCAGAACATTAATTAACGCGCCGTTCCAGAGAATGCTCTCGCTGTTTAATTAATAGCGGTAATTATCTACAATTGTCTAAATGAATTTACGGCAGCGTCTCGCTGGATGGCTCTAATGGCTCATGTACAGGCAGATGGAACAAAGGGGTCTGATGTAAACTTTTTTTGTGATCAAAGAGATCAAGGTTCCCAGTTCTAAGTATCGCAAACGAACGATTTGAAATGAACAAACGAGCTACAACTGTTACAGAATTATATTCTACAAGAGAAAGATCTGTAACTTGTATCTTACAATCCGTGCGAGTTGTTAATTCACTGATATTATTCAGATTTCACACTAATTACGTACGTCAAATATGCACGTAAAGTGTCATAACCTAGAGACAATTAAATGTCTCGTAAAAATTATTTATTCGTGTAGAGTGCGGAATACAAAGGAACATATCAAAATATTAAATGTATCATATCAATGTAATTGATAATCGCCTGTTTAGATATTTTGCATCGCAATCCCTATGCATCTTCACACCTCACTCACGTAATAAACAATTCATTACAAAAACAATTCAATAAAACTTTAGTACTTTGTATAAAACATCAAACATATTCCTGAAGAAGATCCTATAAGTGTTTGAATACTTTCGCAAGCAATTGTGTCCCAACGAAATGTAAATAAAGGGAAACGAAGGAAATAGAAAGGATCCCGAATTTCCATTTTCTACTCGATTCTCTATTCAGATCGAGCGTCGGAGGTTGCAGAGTAATTAATCGATTAATCCTAGCGGGATCCCCGCACGTACCCCGCATTGTCTTTGGGAGAATGGCCGTCCACGAGCCTCGGCACAATTACACGGCCGATGGCGGAGGAGAATCGCTCTCTCGAAACCGAAACAGGACGCGCCGTTTCGATTTGATAGCGCCGCGGCACAACGGCGAATTATTTCATGGCCAGTTAATTAATGACGAACGGCCACGCTGCGAATTTGTTCGCGTATCGCGGCAGCTATATAGTAAAATCGCATTAAAACGCTATAGCGGGTTGCCTGAATCCTGCCTATATTTCAACCGCTAACCCGTTTACGAGCACGATCTATTGGATCATTGATATTTGTCTTCACGCCACCCACAAAAAGGCGAGCTGCGAGAATCGTGCAATACCATTCGATCCAATAACAAGTTTCTTCCTTGTCTATCTTGGACTGGAGTGAACAAAAATCACAACTTGGCAGAAATAGAATGCTTCGTGAAAAGAGGGAAATTATTTTTGAAAGAAAGGAAATTAAATAAATGTTAGAAGTAGGGAATAATAATAATAAAAAGGAAATTAAATAAATGTTAGAAGTAGGAAATAATAATAATAAAAAGGAAATTAAATAAATATTAGAAATAGGAAATAATAATAAAAAAGAAATTAAATAAATGTTAGAAATAGAAAATAATAATAAAAAGGAAATTAAATAAATGTTACAAGTAGGAAATAATAATAATAAAAAGGAAATTAAATAAATATTAGAAATAGGAAATAATAATAAAAAGGAAATTAAATAAATATTAGAAATATAAAATAACAATAGTAGAAAGGAAATTAAAATAAATATTATCGTCCAGAACAGATCAGTTGTCAAATTAGCAGTGTTCAAATCTAAATCGGTCTAGCGACGTGTTTCTTTGTTACGTGTTGAGTACAAATCCGTAGAAATCAGTAAACCTCAGTCGCAACTTGATTTCGAGCAATCGAATTGATTTGATTTCGCCCCTGGTATTTTATGGGATCATTTTCGTTGTCGTTCACGTAGGATCTAATTGAAAATTCTGTTACATGTTGCCCTCGGGACGTACAGTGCTAGTGACCCGGATACATTTAAAACAGGGAATCACCGCCGATAGAACAGACGAATTTCGCTTAATCAGCCAGTTCTTGTTGCTCCTCTTTCGCTCGGAGTGTTTTCGCTGTTGATCAATAATACCGGTTCCTTTGAGGCTTGTTCTCTGTATCTGTACTTGGCGTTTCGCTCAAAGACTAGCCGAGTGCGTATTACTTTGTTAGTTTCGAAAATGCCGACATACGCACGAAAAAACGAAGGAAAGAAAAGAGAAATGAAGTTACGATGGGGCATCACTTTGTGTCTATCTTTGCCTCTCGTAATGGAAATTTTCGGAGGTAGCCATCAAAGTGTGCGTTAAATTGATCTGGCGGACACACAAGTATCCTGACACTTTTCTTGGAAAGAATCAAAGGGAAAATTGAGACACACGAGGATATAGAACTCCACTTGAGGAAGTAGAATCGACCTTTGACTCTTTGGAATGCGATGCACCACTTTCATTTCTTGTCAAATGAAAAAGTTTTCTATTAAATGTAATATCATTTTCATCTTCCCAGGGTATATTGTGACATTTGAGAAGTACATTACATTCGCGGCGGACTGATTTTGAAAAGACTGTTCGCAATGGCGGATGAGCTCCCTCCACTTACTGTAGACTTCATGTTGAAGCAAGATAAGCGTGTCTTCGCTATTTTTTTAGTAAAATAGCAACTTTATCCTTTTCACGAGAAGATTACCAACGATTTAGAGATTTGATTTATTCTACAGTTAACTTACTAACTGAATGACTTCTTTCGTTGTAATGCAAGTTGATCTCAGAATCGACGCAACTGTTCTATTGAAAGTTATTTTAAATAAAGTTACATTACCTAACGCAGTCTGCTACAAAATAACGATTAGATATTCAATCGAGCGACAAAATTTTGTAGAAAAAAGGCTATAAGGTCTGAATGGCAGATTATAGAATAATACACATCTAGACAGATAATACAGACAATACAGTGTATAATGACTTGTATAATTCATATAATTAATTCTAATTCTAATTTTTAAAATAGACAATTTTTTGTCAAACATCGATGTTCGTCGTTTAATAATTTCCTCCAAAAACCGTAAAACATGGCCGTGACGGGGTACACGTATCTGATGTCTTTCGACAGAGGTTGAAATATTTCCTGCGAGGCGTAAAAAATACTGCTGGCGCGGCCGATAAGGTTTGATGCCGACGAAGAGTCGGTTTAGAAGCCACGAAACGAGAGAGAGAGAGAGAGAGAGAGAGAGAAGCTGGCAGTGCTTTCGTCGATCCTCAAGATGCTTGGAGCCGAGCCAAAGATTATCCCTGGCATCGTTCTTTCGGAGACTTCATAACCGAAATGAGCGAACTCTCTGGCACGGCAAGTCTTCTCGCTATTGAAATCCTTCTGATCCCTTGCAACCTCAACCTCGTCCATTTCCCCTCTGATCGATTTCGTGGATAAATATCGATGCCTACGCCCGCTGTGATCATCCACCGGGGATGAATGATTCATAAGTGCGACTCTGTCGGAATTTCAATCTGTTTTCGGCGGTCGCCGTTCTTCAGTGACCTGTGTCCACTCGAGAAATCCCTCGACTTTCCAAATGGATCGGTCATCAACGTATTTAACTCTCTTTCTTTTTCTTGTTACTGTTTCAACATTTCAACATTGCTTTCTCACGTTTGATTAATCTAATTTTGAAACATTGATATTATTTTTTATTAATTTAACCTTGAAGTGTCATTCGTTTAATCTTGATAACGGAACCATTTCGTGAACTACGGATTTCTTAGAAGCAAACGGTGGAAACGCTTTGTTATTTTTGATTAATTTAATCCTGAAGCAGTGCGTTCCATTTCAGATACATGGCAGTGACAATTCTGAAATAATCCCGGGAGAAGATTGTAAAAGCACCGGAAGAAGACTGTAAACAATTACGTATATTCAGAGTGACGTTCGTACGCTTAAATGGGACAAAGTTAGATTATGTTGTCCACGCAGTTTTCACGAAAATTATTTAAATGGGATACTACTGAGCATTAAGATTTTGACGTTATTTTATATATTCATTAAAAAACATTATCTATAATCAGTCAGATTATAATTATTTATAATTATAACTATTTTTTTATTGTGTACTGCAGTTATAATTAATATTTATTTTATGGTATCGAGTTTAGGATAGAAAAATTGCTTGAAAGACAGTATGGTAAGAAAAAGACAAAAATGACTTTTATAAGACACGTGTAAAGATTGATCAAATTATTAGGCACGAACGTGTTCAGACAGTATCAATATCAAGAATTTTCAAAAAATTCAAAATTATAGTTCATTTTCGTAATAAAGCAATTTTTCCAATCACAATGTAGCGATACTGATTTTTTTTGGTGACATATAGATCCTGATTTTCCAATCTATTGGAGCAAGAACAACAAGCAATAAGGAGTTTCAATTTACAAAGAAATACAAGTCATCCTAAGTACTCTTCCAGCATGAATTTCACATACTGAATCGACAAGAAGAAAACGCTCTAACGAGCGAGTGGATTTAGTTTATTAACCGAAACGTCAAGGTAGAACACTCTCATCTTTGTTTCATCCTTATTAATTAAAAAATAAATCAAAGAGTGTTAATAAGCTTCGCGTTCGAAATTCGGAAAAAGAAAAGAGGAATTTTTTTTTTTTATTCTTTAGTCAAAATTAGGGGTGGATTTCGTTTAGAGCGAAATTAGTTTAGTTTAGATAGTCGCATAACACAGTCTTGTTCGCCGTAAATTCGTATGTAAAGCATCGCGGCTGCAGATACCGATTCCCGGTATCGTGTTCCCGGGTGCATCCAACCGAAAATTACTCATTCCCCCGTGTTGTCACGACATCAGCCACGTTTCCTGTCCCGCGTTACAGAGTCATTCAATTCGCCGCGCGAAATTTCCAGAAGTCCTTCTCTGTCACTGACGCCGGGTGAAACCTGCTCTCGTCTCGATGAATTTGAACGCTCGTTCGTTGAAAGTCAAGCGACCGTTGAAAAGGATGCAATCGGTTTCTATGCGTATTACAATTAAAAATTGCAATTGAATGACAACTGCGAAGCAAATATTTTCTCGCGGCGAAAGAGGGTTTAACCGTGCCGGTGGGACAGGTATTTCGGAAGCTATAAACGTTGACAAAAGCTGCAGATAAAGGTCAGGAATTGAAATAAAAGGAAGCACGTCAACGGTGAAATCGATAAAGGGAACATATAGGCTGGGACAAAATGATAGGTCGCCCGGCATTTTCGTTTAGTTCTGAACACACTGGCGAAATAATATTGGTTCTAGGTTCAGTAATAAGTTCATTCTCTGAATTCTAGTAATTATTTACTCTTAAAACAAGCGCATTAAGCATCGCCACTGTCGCATATTTGTGTAATCAAGAAGTTGTTCGCTCTTCTTACTAAAAAAATTCAGTTATTTGTATTTTCATATTTTTTTAGACAATTTCTTGGAACGTTTCTTTGAAACGTAGTTACGAATTACGAGCTTACGGACTTATTAATCAAATCCATATATATTTCGTGCACGAGTCACATTTATGGAATTCGGTGTTGAAAGAAATGCAAATGTAGGCAAAAGCAAGTGGGACGAAAAATATAATGAACGTAAATGTAATTTACTAATATTTTGTGTCACACTGAAATATTACACGCTCTGGTTCCACCATCGGGGGAATTTTATTAATTTTCTTTTGGAAAGCAACGATTCCGAGCGCTGGCGAAAACGAACGACCTTGTACGTATCTCTGTGTAGCAGCATGTAAACTATAAGGTTGGCTTATGGTCGATCCTCGGGAATCATGGAAACCAAGGCAGCCAATGATAATAGGAATTAGCCAAGTTCAGCGTACATCCGGTGCAGCTGGTGCTTTGTTATAAAGTGTTTCGACGAGGGAGAGGCGGTGGGTTGGTTTCCGAGCAAAGGCTTCTTCTGGGGCGCGCGCGTAAAACGCTCCCGGCTATAATCGTCGTGGAGAGACGGCTCCATAAATTTTCTTTACGCCAGAAAGAGAAGCCTCATCGGTTATGTAATTTGGAATTTCATTGGCGCATTAGGGATGTTGAGCGCGCCGGCTAGCGGCAATAATTCTTTCCACCGTTTGTCAGCGGGAGTGGAGGATGGGGGTGGTTCGTCACGAAAGAGTGCAGTACGCGAGAATTTCATGGCTGACGCAATCGTTTCCTGTATTTTCTCATTGACGCAATTGAAACGATTACGCTACCGATGATAATTTCGGAATAACAAGCGGCTTGAAGTGACAATTGAAAACGGTTCCAAGTGGTGCGAGTCAACGTTGCGTCAGACGACAAGTCATACGGATACTTTAGTCGACGTGCTCGTTGATTATTCTTTCTTAAGTTTCTAAAGTTAAAGTTGGTAACGGAAGACAATTTTCAATCAAATGAAATAAATAAGTATCGATAATATTTATTATGAATTTTGATAAAAATATACTGCTAATCACGTAGATAAATAAATTGTTTCTTTGACTATTTTGATTATTATTCAACTGTAAATAATTTCAATATTCGAGTGCATGATCATAATATTCTTCGTATCGTCCAATCAAAGAGCTTGCAATTTTCCCGAATCATTTATTAAACTGCATGTACTTACACACTGATTATTACCAATCTATTAAGTAGCAAGTCAGAGGCGTCAAATGAATTCTCTCGAGAGAGGAAATTTTCCCTCCGCGGGTGTATAAAGTTAGATGATTTTTTTAAAGCGAAATCGAATAGAGTGAAAGTTTCCTGTACAGGCCGTATAAAAAATTCAGCGGTGTGTGCAAAGAAACCGATAACGTCTGACAGTGACTTATAGATCGCTCTGTTTTTTAATACACCTACCGTATAGAATGCGCGTTCGGTTTCCCGCCGCTCGAAACGCGATAAATCTTAGTTAAAAATTTTATTCTGGCTACACCTTGACTTTGCAAGTTTCGATAAGCGATTATCGTTCTATTCAGCGAACGGCCGCAGGTCGGATCGCCTGTCTCATCAATTTTTCACGCATGATCGATAATATCGTTGCAGGTCTGAACCACGGGAATTGCACTATTGATGAGTCACGTCGCTTACTAATTACATACGTTCGCATCCCGGACACGTGCGTTTAAATATTTGTATCGAGGAAGCTGAACAACACGCTTGCTGCAATTACGCTTCGACTATACTGGTTCACCAAAGGCGCAGGAAACTTTAATGTCCGAGTATTGTACGCGTTGCACAATTAACGTTGCGAAATTACTTTTTATTATTACCGATATAACGACGTTACGATAGTGTTAGTAACACACATGAAACGATTTCATGAACTGAACTGGGAATAAGAATCTAGCGCAAAATCCCCTAGGAGAACGCAAAGTAAAGCGAAATCCCAAAAGTGGACGACATGCGATAGGCAGCAGCCAATTTTCCGTGACGTTGAAATGATCATTCCTCGAAGTGAATACGGAATCGGAATGATTAATGCCACGCCCGGCACACACAACGCGAATATATTCCAAGCAATGTCCGTTCGCGGAGCTTCTAGAATTCGTTTTCACGAATTCCCTCGAGAAGGGAGCGTTCTTTAAAGAGGCGGAAGTCACGGAGCGGTGAATAAGGATAATCTCCGTGTTATTGGGACGAAGTTCTGACACGAATATTCCGATTGGCACTGATCGATCGATTCGACTAATGGATAATCGGTATTCAGGTCGGCAATCTACGGCGTTTTCACTCACCGGATTCGCTCCGGAGCCGATCTTGTTTACTCAGTTACACGCCTTTCAACGAAACACCTCGATAACGTTTTAATTGTCCGTGTGAATAATCGCGTTCGTGGTCTAGGAGCTGGTAAATCGTTTAGATAACGATCAATGGGCTTTACGACTCGGATACGACGCCTGTGGAAACGTCTCGTGAAAAGACGACTGGCCGGAAACAAGATTGGAAACTCGTCAACTCAGCGCCTTTATTTCAATTACGATATATTTAATTTTATGATAAATTTTATCTTCACGTTTACTGTGGTCTTTGGTTATTAAAATCTCAGGAAAATAGATTCTTTGATCACTCTGTCCTGCTTTGGAAAGTTTCGTAATGATGCACGAGACTGTTGCGATACTGTTACGTTATCGCGAAAGATCGAAGTGTCTCGAAAATTTCAACGTAGCTGCGAGTTTTTAAAAATTTCTGAACGACGTCGTTATGCACCCCGCGAGAAGCGTCGCAGTGTTGATAAACGATGCTACAAATTGTTTCGCGGCGCGTTACAGCGTAGCTGTAAAAATGTATGAGACACAATTTCGTCCGTATTAAACATTGATGAAATATTCCTTTCGGTGTTCTCGAGATGAGCAACTCGAGGAGCGCGTGTTCTACATCCCATCGATCTTGCCGAATGGCTTATCGGTGGAATAGGTTACGCTGTTACACCGTAAGCAACACCGTTGTTAACCGCGCGCGGTGCTCGTTTTCCAGCCTGATGCGATTAACTCGAACACTGGGAATCCGATTTAGGTTACTGGTACGTGGATGTTCATGCAAATTTATATATCTGTCAACGGGACGATTCTTGTATTCTCCAAACGCGTCGTTTCTCATTCTCGTCTTCAAATACTCTACGTTACATGCCAGAATTCTTTCTTTTCATTTAGATTTGATACTCAATCCACGTTTCTTCGCCTTTCTTCGAAACTTTCGATTTAACGCTTGTTTCAATGAAACTTCCATCAAACTTACATCGTTCGAAACCTCGCAAGTTCCATCTCGCGATTCGTCAGTTTTTAATCGTCGTGCCACGACGTCGAAATTAAAAAAGTTTGTAATTTCATGGAGGAATATGTAATGTTCGAGTTGGTACCATCCGCGTGACCTAAAAACCATCGTCCCGAACCGGTGACATACGAGAACACGTTGAAGATGACATTCGCTCAAGTTGTTTGCTCCTCTGTATCTTGCTTGCCTTTTTTTCTTTTTGTCTTTCGAGCACTGTACGATCCATAATGGGACGTACTCAAATAATCTTTGTTCTCGCTACACTCGGCGCTCGGTGCTTCGTGCTTACCTAGCTGCAGAAGGAAACGAGAGGAACTTGATTACGGGTCTGATAATAGATTTGAACGATTAACGAGGCGGTCGATGAGTTTACGGCTGTGTCGAGCCGAGTCGGATCGATCGAAAAACCGTCCCATTTCGATCACGATTTCCCGAGGCAATTATCTCTTCCCCGGCGATCAGCTTGCAGAAGTGGTAGACTTCCGTGCAGATCGCGCGGAACTAGGTCGCCGGTTGGATCGCTGCCGCGGAAACTTTCGAGAATCCTTAGGTCTCGTAGCGTCTATTTCAGGTCGGCACGCGCGTGCCAGCTGGTAACACTTTGTCCGCTAATAACCGGAGGCGTAACGAATTAATATCCACGAGAATTATTAGATTTTGCTTTTTCAACTTTATTACGCGGCGCCCGCAGGCGACTGCGTTGAAAACACACCGTCGGACTTTACGTTCAATCTCAGCGAGAGATACAGGGACATAACAGGATTCAGAGGTGTTACTCGAGCATCCGGTAGCTTCGAAGAGAATTTTCTTCTTAACGCGCGTTCGGTGTCCGGGGGCTTTGAGAGATCAGTATTTGCACGTCGCGCGCGGAGATAAAACGAGATCCACCTTTCTTTATTGTCTCCAATGTTTCTTCCACCGAGGTGAGGAAAGTTCAACAACTTTCAGACGCTGAACCGACCAACTCCACGTTCCCTCCAGTTTTTGTAATTTTGTGACACGAGTGATCATCAATGCTCAATTCTTCAGAGATAAAACAATTTGTCCTATGCGCAGTAGCAAATTCCAAGGCACATTTAAAAGACAGTGGCTATTTAAATTTGACAATAAATAAATCTCAAATAGAAGGATAACCTCGGGAAAAGGGGGATTAATTAACAGAGTAAATGAGTGTATAACTCAGGGAGAGAGAGTAAGAATTGAAGAACTACATTATCTCAATTATCTCAATCGAGCAATTATTCAGAACACGAGCCATCTGTGTACTATACTCGAAAAATTTACATCAATCTCGATACCATATTTCAAACAACATTGTCTAACATCTAACCTCTCCTCACCCACGATATAAAACCTGTAGATCAGACGAAAAATTTCCTCCATTCAATTCAATTCAATTCAACTCAACTGTTGGAATCGTCGAACGCGAAATATCGAGGAAATCTCCTTGACGCGTGACGATATGTAGGTGTCGAGAAGATTACGATACCTGAACTCGGCCCATCGGCGGCGACACCACCAGAAATATTCTCATGGTGGCCTTGAGAAAGTCATCCTGGTTGCGGTTGGTTTCGTGCAACGCGGCCTCGGAGATGCTGGCGCTGCCCTGGCCGGTCTTCCGGCGGACTTTCCGCCTGATGCTGCCCACTAGCCTTCGCCAATCCTGTCCGGAACCGGTTGCGCCAGCACCGGATGCGCTCCCGGCACCGCCACCACCCCCGCCCCCGTGGGTGGGCGCATCCTGGCCCTCCGACGACTTCGATGGGCTCTGCTCGCGACTCGACCGCGGGCTTGCGACACCACGACCGTCTCTCGCGGCCGATGCGGACACCGTGCCGCTCGTTCCAGGCCCCGCCACCGGCTGCGAGCCACTCGGGCAACCGTTCACGTTCGCCTCCGTACCCTCAGCACCGACGAACCTCTCCACGGGCCCGCTGCCACCGCTGGGCCCGGTTGCCCCACCCTGACCGAACGAACCAATCGCGTAACGCCCGATTCCGCTGCTGATGCTCAAACGACGGACCAGGCTACGCAGGCTGCTCCTCTGCTGCCTTCCACCGGCCCCCTCGTCCGGACTCCTCTCCTTCGGCGTTTCCACGCTCTGGCCCAGCTGGCCGACGAAGTACAGGGCCTCCTTGATGCTCCAGTTTATGGTGATGATTGATAGGTGCCGGGCGAGCCGGGTGCGACAGTTGGAAACTTTGACACACTTGAGTTCAATTCAGTTGCAAATTCCCGAGATTTCTCGCGATTCTTTTTTGGGAAGGGAAATTTCTAGACTGGATCGTTCCCAATTGGTTCTGTAATTCTGTCTGGTTGACACGGTTCTCACGAAGATTCTCGGAGTGTTAACGATGAAATTAGAAATCGCACAAACGAGTGGAAAGTCTTCGGGTTCTTCGGGGGCCTCGAACGCGAAATTGCTTTCGCTGTTTCGAAAGAAACTTCGGAGACCATTAATCGTCGATCGTTCGAAATTAGCGATCTATCCGATCGACAGTTTTCCAGAAGCGTGTTCGTTGTTTCCCGCCTCGGGAAGGCGAAAAAGATTCGGGGATGAACCTCGAAAATTCCTCTGCTGTTTCGAACGTTGGAGACGATTAACGTCGATCCGATGTCTAATTGGCGGCGCCAGAAGCCCGTTTCGTTGTTCCAATTCGAGGATGATCTGCTCGAGGATGAGCTGTTGTTGCTCGTATAATCGGATCAATCGACGCGCTATTGGAAATTATGCTCCACTAGGTTTCTATATCTTTTCTAGGATGCCGAGTATCGCGCTTCGGGAAACTCGAATTGTTATTGTCTTCGGGAACTATCGTCCCGGGATTGGTCTTTGGTAACGTACCCCGACAAATTTCGGCAAGGAGCGGAATTTCTTCTTGCTCGGGGAAAAAAACTCCGACGTTGCTTTGCGCGTTAACTGAAGCGCCCTTGGTCTCTTTGGTTCATACTCTGGCCACGTACTCTGAGTTGCGAGTTGATTTCATGGGGAGTTACGTTTCAACGAGACGTTGCATCGAGCGTGCCACGGTTGGACACGCGAATCTGCTTTTCCGTTGAAGGACGCGCACGTCTTCCGGATGATAACACTAGTTATTGCCTAACGGGAGTTGAAACTCGAAACATTCGCTGAAACGTCTCTTGAGGATCGCTCGACCATTATCGAAAAACAGCGTTAGCTGGCGAATACGAAGCTCCTCTGAATATTGGCTTAATATTGGCTGCGAGCACTTGGTTAAGATACTTGATCTAGCCTCGTGACAGAGCAGTTCAGATCGTCGAATTCATCGGAGAGCGTCTCCGAACGTCGGTCTTCTTCTTCCCCTTTTCGCGTCCAACCCTGAGTGCTCGAACTCGGTTCGGTATCGCTCGGCGAGGTCGATTGTTCGACTGCTGCCTCGGATCGCACAATGAATCCTCGGCCTTTTTCGACTTTCGTCGCACGAGGACCGACGAAAACTTTAGATAGCTCTTTTCGGAATCGGTAGGAGGGTTAAACGACGCGAGGTAGTGAACGCGCGGTCTGCTTTCTTTCTACGAAACGACTTTCGAGACCTTCCAATTTTTCAGTCGTTTCTTAAGTCGTGGAAAATCGAAGATCGATCGTTCTTACAGAGGCTACGGCTTGTGAAGGACTGTCGGCCCTCCACGCAATCAACTTCTAATGGAACTTGGTTGATACTTCTTAAAAGCGGTGTCTCCTTTCCTTTTTCTCTTCCTCTTAAGCTATCGTCTCGCGAGAATTATCCAGCTTTCAACAGATACTCGAAACGTTCTTTTCTATTTTATTTTAGATTTTTATTGTGCAGTTAAATTTTCTATTGCTTGCATATACATATATATATATATATTGTTGGTTGATCCTTTTATTTAAGAGTAAGTCGATGTTTTTTATTTTTTTTTTTGAACAACACGGGATGGGTCCTTTTTTTTCGTTAACTATGCCGTTGATCCGGTGACGCAACGTCGTTCTCGCGTTTGCAGGTCTTCAGCGATGTGTCGGTATCAACGTTCGCGAGCGACGCGTGGCAGTTTGCGTTGTCTGGCATCTGTGTAACCAACGAATCTAATGAATGGAAATTGCCCTGTTTTGCGGTGAATCTTTGACCGTAGGAATTCGCTTGGAAAATCGAGTCTCTGAGAAGCTTACCGGTGGAAAAGGGAAGAAAATATATATACGTGTATAGAAGGAATGTTAATACACCTGAGCGCCTAGCGAGCCGAGGCACGTGTCGCGACGAGTTGTTGACCTGAAAGTAAAGTTACCTTAAAGCCGCGGCCGGCTTTCCAGAAAACTTTTTCGTTCTTTTAATTATTCAGAGCGTTGGTTCAAGTTACATTCGCGTCAAGTCTCTGAGAATCGCGCGTTTGCCCGTTGAATTTCAAATTTGCCGCTTGCGTTTGCAAAAGCAACGGGAAAACACGTATGTGAATTACGTATTTTTCCATTCAGTGTTCTTGTGAAGGCGCATTGGCTCGCCAGTGAATGTTTGAACACTTGCCTCAGAAAAATTTTAGTTATTCAAACTGTCACGGTTGTATCGATCTAGTTTGCGAATAGAAATTACAATATATCTATTGCAAATGTATATTTAATAAAAAATAAGCTCTCTCTGAGTTCTCATGGATCAATAATACTGATTGAAAGTTAATATAAAGTATTCGCTGCTTTTGTGATTTCTACAAAATATAAATATTAAGTATTTCGTGGCTTTTATATCTATCTACAACAGCGTCAATAAAGTATCGGGATGTCTCACAAAGCACGTTTCGTGCGATACATTCATAAAAGCCGATGGAATACATTCGCAAGGCGATGTACGAAGATTTCGTTTCCCTTCGCAAGCGCGAGGAAGCTGTCCGAGAATTCTGACGAAATTCAAATTTTCCTTCTCGCGTTATCGAACCACACACGCGTGAGTAACGTGCGCGCACTGCGACGACGGGTAAACCGAACTTAAACGACGAATAAATTTTTATTGAACGAGATACTTCGATGGTCGTGCATAGCATCGATTTGACGATTCGTGCAGCTTGCGCGTGTGATTGAAGTGAAGCCGCACGGAAGAATAAATCGGCCAAGTAATTTTGTCCCCAACATTTTAAGATGCATACACATACACTGAATATATAGTGCCCGCATATGGTCCCGTATATTTTTAAAATCGACAGCAGCTCGAGTAAAGTGCGAAGAACGAAAATTACGTGTTCGTCCTTTCCGACGACGACGCGAATCGGGACAATTCACAAAAGAAAGTCGAAGATTCAGAAAGAAGATTCATTATTTCGTTTTTGAGAAACTTCAGAAGTCATATCAGATTTACACTAATTGTACATTCGAAAAGATGACGATTCGTTCAGCGTGTATGTGGAGTTACATTTCGAAAAATTTCGTCAATTTCGCGCTAATTTCTATCTCTATGCCGGGTATTTCTAACGAAAATTCCATTGTCACGAGAATTTCGTACGAATAAACGCGGATTATTACATCATTGTCTGGTTTACATTTGACGTATTAAAATTCATTAGCAAAGAGCTCTTGGTTATTTCAGTTAGCGAAGATCCCGAAACACTAAATTTAGACCCGTACGCGAACGTGTACATATGTATGTACGAGCCTTTGAAGTTACACCGGTCGAAAATGACGTCGGCTAGATCTTTCCATCAAGTTTGACATTACAGAGCATCTTCTCGTTATCTGATCAAGAGATTCGCTCTATGAATTTACTCCCAGCCACGGAAATCCACCTTCTTTTTCCACCTCTCCCTCCGCAATTCACGCTCCCTCTCGAAATTTCCCAGTATCCCATCCCCGTCGGAGGTATTCACAGTCATTCATCTACGTTTCATCAGGCCAAATTCTACTCTATGCACACTACGAGGATTCCTACGCTCTAAATTGCCACTAAAGAGCACTTGGACTCTATGCGAGCGTGGCTCCGCTATAGAGAATGGCACTATTCGAACCTATTTCCAATTTCCATCGTCTTTCGTTACTGGATAAATCTACGCTACGGATCTAGGATCGTTCGCTACGATCTATACGGTATATACTCGATGTGGCGGGGTACAGGTTATTCGCTATGGTTTTGATCACCTGCCAGCAAGCGCGATTTGTATTCGTCGGACCGCTGCACACAGTGGGAAAACGTGTTCCTGCTTGCGAATATCCGGCAAACACTCGGTTTAGGATTTCTACGGTTCAACTTCTGGATACAGACCAAGCCAGTGGATTTTCAGCGAGCACGGAAAAATCGATTTGTTGACGAATGTGGACGTGTTGCAATGTGACGCAATCCCGATATAACTCGCGGGGAGACAGGCCTTTCTAAATCAAGTGTGTGCCAAGATAGGAATACTCTGAGATTTAATTTTAAATTATGTCGTCGGTACAATGATGCCAAACTGGCGATTCCTTGCGAATTCGTGTTTTTATGAACGTGGTGTAAAATTCGAACCTGCGACGACGGTTCGAATTTTCTACGAATTCATGAAAATTATTCGTTTAATAATAACGAAAAAGCAATGAAAACATTTTGCGTACTTTAAAAAACGAGAAAATGGTTTCAAAGAATTTTAATTTTAGTAACGTAACTTCATATGAACTACTAAGGATCTTAATATTAGTTGAAACATTACTTTCCTCTTTTTTGAAACCAGAAATTCCATTTCCTTGGAAAATCTATCACAATCACACGATCTATCACATCTCACTGTTGGTCATGCCACTAATAACGAGTTCAAAATCTATCAATCTTTCAGACAGAAATTCGCAACCCGTGACCTATCAAATCAATTTACCTCGACTTAAATCAAATATTTTTCTGACCCGGATTCTACTTTACTTCGAATAGAAGTGATTTTCGAATGAAAAGATCTCCATCTTGCCGCTTCTCGCGCGATCGCTTTTGAATTTCGAAACGCGACACCGTGACGAGAAACCTCCGGAATTAAAGACTCTTTAAGTTTCGATTTATCAAACGCTCTCTCTCTCTCTCTCTCTCTCTCTCTCTCTCTCTCTCTCGGCGGAGAAATATTTCCCTTTGCCTCTACAAGAGAAAGCTAATTAATCGAGCGCGTGATTCGATTCAGGTCAGCATTCGTTATCTATGCGTCACACTGTAATCCCTTTACGACTGGCGACCGCCTAATTAGAGTTTCATTAAGAGACAAAGAACGGGATATGGTATTATGCGACGAGGAAAGCCACTCAGGGCTTCATCATAGGATTTTTGTTGAATCGTTGCGTCATTATCTGGCAATTAACAGTGCGATCAAAGGCTTTGTTTCGAGACACTTTTCATCTTCCGTGTCGTGCCGGTTAATTTAGTATCAAGAATCGCGAGCGAAACGAAAGGAGAAAAAGAAATTAATTTGTCACGGATACGCGAGGTACAAACGTATTTCACGTATTTTCGTTCGATTAAAGTTAGATATCTATCGGACGAAATCGATTCGATTGAATTCGAATTATCATTTTAAACGCTCCGACGCTTTTCTGCCTTCGTTTTTCCGAGGGACGGATAAAAGAGGCGATTACCAAGATCCGGAGGGATGAAGTCGATTAAACGTTCGTTAGAATTCCGCGACCATGGCTAAGAAAGATGAGATGAGACTGTCTTCCCGTAGAATACTCTCTTCGCTTGAGAAACACGTGTTGTTTCAAGTTTCAAGCTCACGATTTTTCAGTCTACGCACGAAGCGACGTGGTCGCCCTCGCAAGTAGAATAA
Organism: Frieseomelitta varia; assembly: GCF_011392965.1. Classification (NCBI taxonomy): domain Eukaryota; kingdom Metazoa; phylum Arthropoda; class Insecta; order Hymenoptera; family Apidae; genus Frieseomelitta; species Frieseomelitta varia. The sequence goes on from NW_025110750.1 coordinate 47,828, forward strand.
ACCGAAATATACGCGGCATTCTACTCAGTGACTTTCCAGTGGAACAACGCTCGCCAGATTCTCTTTTGAATTATGATTTTAAAAGCCAGTACTCTTGCGACATCGATCAAAATAATAAATCTTGCAGAATTTATAAAAAACCAACGTTATATCGATATTATTCAAATTCCATTCCATTAATCGAGATAAGCCCCACAGCCAGGTGAATGTAATTAGAAGAATTTAATCTCGCTCGAGATTTGTCTTACGACAAAAACGATAAGACTGTTAATAAAACCAGCGTCCACGATCCGCAATATATCTCGCAGCGATTTTACAGAAAAGGCCGTGAGTTATTACAACGGTTGAAACTGGAGGCAACGCGAGATAAACTGCCGGCAAGTAGAATCAGACGTGTATACACACGGGCACGGCTTTCAGCCGAGATATCCACCTTACTTTTTCGGGATTAACAGCGACAACCTTTCAACGAATCTGCTTCGTCGGAGGGGGATGAGTTAGTTATTGCCGAGCTTCGCGACTACGTCTGTCTTCTCCCCTTTTCTCGCCAAACTCCCGGCAACGCCGGTTTGAAAATAAACCTTCAAGGTTCAAAATCGAACGATACTCCGAGATATACTCGACGAGCGACGAGGGAGCGCTTTCGAAAAAGCTGAGCGTCCATTCTGCGTCCGATCGGAGTCCGACCGGATTGAAATTCCGCACGGATGAAATTGACAAACGAACCATGGCAGGAAGTATGGTTGCGGATCGTGTTCGCGGTCATCCCTGTACGCCGGGCGGACTCTCGACTCGTCTTTTCCAAATATTGAAATTTCTCTGATATCGCCGGGGCGACTCGAAGTTTGCAGCGCGAATTCGCGTATCGCGTTTACGCTTGCACGTTCAACAAGTTACGGTCGGTTACACCGGGAATCATTCGGAGAATGTATTTCCTCTTTTGTTCTTCGTTTCTCTTCTTTCTCTCTCCTCTCTCTCTCTCTCTCTCTCTCTCTCTCTCTCTCTCTCTCGTGAGTCTCGATAATATCGATTTGGTGGTTGTTCGGTATTCTCGATACATAAAGCAGTAACTAACTCGGTTTTCGCGGTTCAAGCATGGAATTCGCATGGAACGATCAGCAGTCTACAGAGCAATTCATAAGACGTGATATCGAGTTACTTTTTCCTGATTTCGAGTCCGTGGGAAGACTCTGTCTCATTCGAAGCACGAAGTGAACATTATCGAGGCGCGTAGGAGGCTTGCGAATTTCGCAATTCTCCATCGAGATTCTACGTAAAAAGTATCGGCACACGACAACCGATATGACCGTATCACGCCAGTGACCGTTTCAAAGCTTGCTCAAACAACGTGTTAATTAAATTTCACGTATAAATAAATTTAATACACGCATACGTAATAATTAATTAAATGCCTCTAATAATACGGTGTGCATTCAGTCGGTCCAAACAAGCGTACAGGGGGATAAATATTGGAGTCAGTTTGGTTCGAGTGGAGCTATCGAGGCTCGTTCGCAAGAGGAGAGCTAGGGGTATGCCTATTAAAACGAAAATCTGATAGATGGCCGCCAAGTGAAGTGGAACACTTTCCTTTTAAGCACTTTCGGTCGGAGTGACACAGTCCATTTCCGTGGTCTCTGTTCTCTTCTTTCGTTCTGTCGCCATTAGCCAGTTGCGTGGCTGATCGATGGCGAGAGAATCGTTTTTCGAAGAGAATTTAAAACACTGTTCTCTATCCTTCAACCCTCCTGTCTCCCCTCTTGGTGCCTCGTCGCGCACGAATACGAGCATCACGTGCTTCGTTGGAAATATTCTTTTCCTTTGCAGAAACTCGATTCAACTCAAAGTCATTCCTGTGTGCTCCGAGCGAAACTAAGGTTAGGGAAATTACATACAACGAAGATTCCTTTTCTATCTCCTCCCCCCCCCCCCTCCCCCTTTCCCCGCCCGTTTGTACGGGATTGAAGACATTTTCAACAATTTGGTTCTTCTCAAAGCAGTACTCGTCCGCTCTCGAGGAACGATTAAGACACATGAAAAATTGTCTCGTTGCTATGTGACTTTGAATGTCAGTAACACGATCCCAAAGTTCATATATAACATGTTATAAAATATCCTCTCCGAGCTAATGAAGAAGTACGATTATTGAATTGCAATGAATTTCCTAGTATTAGTTCCATTTCCTGGGATGATTCCACAAGTCTATCATGAATACGATTTTAAAAATTACGTTTTTCAAAACTTGCGCGCAGCTCGCTTCCTTCCTCGAATATTGCGTTACAGTCCATGACAGATAAATGAAAGGAGAGAATCCCGAAAGTGTTGAAGGAAATGCTCTCGTACGTCCCGGGGATATTTTTGTCAGCCATTCATGAAAACTTGATCAAGCGTATCCGAATCGATTTACTACTGAGGAATCACTCTTACCAAGAAGTTCCCTCCCAAGAAATCTGATTCAACGAAAAGAGTTACGAATTCCAAAGATCATCAATTATTCCTCGGCGAGGCAACGCTCGCATTTCCTGCCTCGAAGTAGAAAATAACATTCGGAATAATTAATTGGCTCTTAGTTTGTCCTAACCTTGCGAAACGAAACTTTGTTTAAAGAAGAAGAATCAGTGTAAGAAAGAAAAAAAAAGGAATAATGGAGCGCTTGTCATCGTGTCACGCGAGTTTCCAGACATTTTTGGCAGCCATTAAGGAACGTTGATCGATTAGGAGTCTGATCACACGAAGAACTCCATATTCCCTCCCTCTGACCCGAATTTTTACCCCCTTCGTTCAAACAAAATTTATCTGACAACTTCGTGATGCTCTCCGCTATATCAAATTTAACTTTGACAAGCGAATTAACATGTCGGCGAATGTTAGAAAATTTATTAGAAAGTTTCGTATTTTTTCATCTCTTTAACCTACATAAAATGCTCAAGTATATTTTGCAACCAGTGCGAAATAGTGCGTACTTTTTCTGTGTGTTATAAGCTTTGTCAATATCTGATGTCTCGTTACAATGCCAACAAACATAAAAGGTTTCTACGAGCGTTTACAGCCTTTCGCCAGACGTAATAAACAGTCACGTGTGTGTAATTAAACTTGTACCACTTCGATCGAGTTGGTGTATTCTAACACGGAGCTAGAGATAAAAGTTTTATAGCGGACAAGAGAGAGAGAGAGAGAGAGAGAGAGAGAGAGAGAGAGAAACGCTCCTGGGATTTTCAACCGATTCTCTTCCAAAGCGACAAGTTGTGTTTGACAAATTGTAGATGGATATTTGGACGAAACAGCTCGGAATTTTCACAACATTCGATATTTTTATTTCATATACGCTGTCGCTTGCATTCGTTGCTTGGTACTGCTCGCTTAATCACACTCGGATCAACGACGACAGACACTCGCGGTGTATAAAGTAAAAGTTTTAACAACTTTGTCACTAGTGTTGCAGTGCAGATTCCCGTTGCTACAAACGAAACAACATTCACGTCATTTATCCAAGTAGAAAAAGAGAAAAGAAGAGATGGAACACACGCGCGTGAAAAAAAACACTTTCGAATTTTACTCGTTACTCGCTTTAAATGCTTTACACTTCTGAAACCTTTCATATTCAGCGCGAGGCTGAACATGAAATTACATTATGCACCACTTTAAATCATCTATTCGCGATTTTTTATCCAACAATGCCCCGAACTGTGAGATGGTGTTACATTTTCATCGAGTGAACACAGTTTAGAAAGCCGTCCCCGGGCTACTTTCATCGCCGTTGCCATTTTCGTCCTGCACTTTTCGCCTTTCGTTTCACGTTCCTCGACGTTTCTCAGATGCAAATTTCATAAGTTGCTAATTCACGTTGCGCGAAACTTCGTAATCGTCTTGCGGGCGGTTATACGGAGGAAATTAAGAAGTTTGGGCCGACCTAGCGTGAAAAATCTCTGCTGCTTATTGTTGGTACGAGAGACACGCAGTTTTCAATCAAGATGATCAATTAACAAGGGTGAATTGATTTGTTGTATCTTATCTTTCCATCGCTTCAAAGTTTTCTCTTGTACAGTCACGTTCTTTGAATTGTTTAATGATTACTCGTGAAAAAGACCTTTGCAGAAGCAATGAATACATTACAATTTTACTCACTTTGCAAATATAAAAAGGACGAAGCTCTTTAAGAGTTGTTACAGCATCGAAAAACTAAAACTTGCCACGCAATTTACTCAGTTCATTACTTTGTCTCTTGAACTGAGTTTTTTCCAGGGGATTCTATGAATGTATGAAATTTACAAAAATTTTACAAATTTACAGAATTACTTTCATCCATAGAATTTACATTGTACGATTAACCTGATATTGTACTAAATGTAACAGATTTCACAAACTATGCACAGGGAATGAGCTTCCAACGAAATTTATCAAATTCCATCATCGAACATAACTCGTACCGTCTACTACCGTTGAATACCTCGAACTTTTCAGCAGCTTTTTGTCCGTTAACTTTCCAACTGCTTTGATAACAGATTTCAAAATAGTTCCACAAATGGAGTCTTTACCCACGAAACGAAACGAAACGAAACGAAACGAAACTTTGGAAAAGAAAGAATGAACCAACTGAGAACGAAAGTTTGGTAATTGGGAAATTTTGGAAAAATTTGGAGCTTCGCGCAAAAATGTGGAATCATCTTTTCCTGCTGGAAAGCCCCGATCCCAGGGGTGAGAACAAAGAGACCTTAAATCTCTATATTATCGTGAACGCCTAGGAAACTATCGAAAATATAAGAAAAGTGCGAAATTAAAAGTTTTCTGCGACCCACATTGCGAGAAACTTTCAAAAATTATATAGACAATCTTTATTTCTGTAACGTTAAGGTGGTATTTTCAAAATGCGTCATCGACAGATGTATGCTTTGTCAAATCAAAAGTCTCTCATGTACACCAAAAATCGTATCGTCGGTAACGTTCAGGGATTTTCTGAACTAAAAGGTGTACTGTCAATCGTTTTTCAATATTGTTTTCATCATTAATTGTCAGCTTAAACGGCAGTGCGCGTTTGACTCTATTACATCAATAAGTAATTACACGAAAAGTTAAGGTTTCTTGAGGGTGAGGGGGTACTTTCATCCATAGAAACCATTTTCAGCAAGAAAAGAAATTGACTGTGAAGTACATTTGTGCAATGTTTCAAATTTTTCTGAATTTTTCACTTTCCAAACTTCCCCTGTGAGCACTGAATCACGCAACTTCTGGGAATAACAAGCATAAAAGGTGACATTAAAGAACGTCGTTTGTCACGTCACCAGAATTTCAGCGCGTATTTCGTCGCCACGTGTTCCGTGAGGCATCGATTACAGGCCAAGTGCGTTTCTCGTTGGTCCCCGAGGGTGAGTCATCCCCATCGATCATCGCCTACCGAATCTAATTCCACCCCTACGAGCTGTCGAGACGAAACCTCGCTGCGGAGAGCAAGGGCCAAGGAGATTTCTCAATTAACTTCTTCTCTAGGTAAATTCCGATCCCGTTCGAGAAATCTTTGCGCCCGTTTCCGAATATTCGCCGGATAATCGCGTGCTGCCAAGGTCGAATGAGGAGCGAATATTGACTCAATAAACGTCTAAGGCGGCAACTCCCCTTCACTCGTCCAAACCCTTCGATAATCCGAATTGCGTGGTTTCAATTTGCGGCTCAAGTCACGCTCAGGTCACGAAAGTATTTGTAGACTCGACTGTAGCCAACTTTATCATTACGTCTACGATGTATCGAGAAGTATTTCGTTAGCACTTTGGCATTCGTAGCCGGTTTTGTAGAAATTTTAAAGCGCAAAATTAGATATCCCACGCCGCCAGTGTTTGCCGCCTTTAGGAACGATTTTTCTGCACCTTGAATATCTGAATACACCCTACCTTTGAATATTTTCTATATTTTTGCAAATTATGCATCGTGTATATATGCATCTCTCAATCTCGTAATGCATAAGAATTTACATATGAATAGACTGCGGATTTTTATGCATTTATGGGAAATTTTTAAAGTGCAGAGATTGCACAGAATGTACATAACAAGGAAAGTACACATAAAATATCCGAAGTTGGCATGTGCTTTCTATAGAATAAATTTTCTACCGACATTCACCGTTTTTAATTTTACCGATTCAAATAAAAGTTTGCAGTCTAGTGATCTGAGATTCAGAAGTTGTAAGACATTTACTAAAAAGACATATTCGGTGAACAATTACTATACAGTATGAACCAATGTTCGAATATTTTCGTAAGGCTGTAATCTGATGATTTTGCTTTGCAGTATTTCTTTTTTTTTAAATCAGAACGTGATTTTAATGAATAAACAGCGATTTTAATAACAGAGAGGCATAAAAATTTGGCGTGAAAATTTAAACGGCAAAGAGCAGTGTAAAAAAACGGTGACACCTAAATATTGTATCAAAAAACACGCGGTCTGTATATACAAGTAAAAACCGATCGTGTCCCACTTGACTTTATTTGCATGACAAAATAAAACAGCATAGACACGTTTCGAATTTATACGCAGGAGCGGTGACAACTCGAACGGAGATCTTCAAATTTCGAGCGCGATTCGAGGTTAATTAAAATATTTCTCGACTGTCTGCCAGATTGACGAGATACTTTCCCCCGCTGAATCGTTTATACATTCGGCGTTAGAACTTTGTGTTCCACTTCTTTAAATATTGAAACACTGACCCCGATAAATCCGCGAGATCAGGAATCAGTCGAACGCGCGGCCCACGCGCGCTTTTAATCCTACTCGGCGATTATCGTTGATTTGCACGCTGTTTTAAAATCGACGAGCGGGAAATCCATTTGCCGAGCAGCCGGCGATCCGTAATTCCCACAATCTTCATTAAAATAAAAGCCTCGAGCCCGCGCGTTCGAAAGTTATCCACTCTCGAGCGTTCTCCGTTTCTCTAACCATCCCCCGTTTCCCTCGACGTTATTTTTACTCGGACAATTCGTCATCCAGCTCCCGTGGATATTCGGATTACAATTAACTCGCGTGTTCGTCGTTCCACCACACCCTCCTCCCCGGTGAAAAATCAATTTCCACTCGGCGTCCGCGCTCGCGACGCCGTTCTCGCGTTTTTACAAATCTCATTACCGCGTCGAATCACACTGTATTAATTGCAAATGGCGAGCGAGACGCGAGGCAGAAACTTCCGTGGAAAGTGGGAAGTCGAGGAACGCGGTTCGAACGCGGTCGATGAATGCTCGCGTCGTCGATAAATTTTAACGAGGCAGGCGCACGAAAAATGCCCGCGCCGGTTTCCACGCCGTCCCGCGTTCGTTCCTTTTACAACTTTACAGCCAGCCAGCCAGCCAACGCGACTTATTCGCGAACAAGAGAAAAGAAAAACAAAAAAAACCCAAAGTCTCGCCGGTGAGGCGTATATCTCGGCGTGCTTTTTTAAATAAAGTCGCGCGCCACCAAGTCGTGCTTCCCCTTCTTTTCTTTTTTCACGCTCGCCTTTACATCCGGCTGGCAGCAACGAGCAACGAGGAGAGGGCCGAGCGTTGCGTTACGCGTCGCGGTTATTATTTACGGAGTATAGCATCCGGCACGTTGCTGCTTGAAATGTTGCTCCCCTGCAACAGAAGGGCAAACGAAGGAACGGCGAACGTTTCGTTTCCGAAGGGAACGTTTACCAAGAAAAAACTTGGTTGGAGGTATATACAAGTCGGCTGTAACTACGTCGGATGATACAAAGCGATAAAATACGAAGAACTTCTGGAGAGGGATGAAAGTTTCCGAATTCGAAGCGCCAAGCCTTGAATTATGGCTCGTTTACGCGACACTGAAGATGAAAACCGAGCTTCCCTCTTAACTTGCTATCCGAGGACGGTGGGTTTAGTTTACTCGTCACTCGGTGGGATCACCAACGTCCCTTGGACGTAATAATTTACTTTTCTCTTGATGCTCGCGACTGGGGGCAGCTTTGCTGACAATATGGATTTTTATTAACGATCTGGTAAAGTAAACCCGAAAAAAGTTAACAATTTGTGTAACAAACAGCAACAAAACTTACCCAAAGAGTAATCATTCACTGTTTATTATACAAATTGTTAACTTTTTCGGGTTTACTTTAAGTTTCTCTTTTTTATATTTTTTAATTCGTTTTTATATATTTTTTTAATATTTTATTTCGTTTCTGCTAGTACGAAGATACGATAATATCTAAAATTTCATTTTTATTAATTTTTCAATCATCACTTGGTGGGTAAAAGGAGGAATTTTAATATAATGTAGTCGAAGAAGGAGATATCTTGATGAATTCTAAGATATATAAACTTTTCAAGGACGTTTTGCTTATTTTAGTTAATACTCTAGAAGATCGCAAAACCGCTTTATTAAAATAATTTTAATCTCGTAATTTTAATGATGGAAACCCAGTGGAATTGTCAACACGTTGAATCTTATAATTTTTCTACAAAAGAAGTAATCCATTTAAATTATTTTAAATATCATTAAATTTCATCTAATTAATCAAAAGTACTTCTAATTAAAGTAAGAGATCATTTTCGCCGAGACTCTGAGTTTCGTATTCATACAAAAAGAAAAAGGAAAAAAAGAAAAAAAAAAGAAAAAAATGGAAGATGGAAAATAAAATTTCGAGAAACACGAGAGGGCAAGATCTTTATCCTGATTACGAATCTAGGAAGACACGCTGCTATTTCCCGTGGAATTTAGGAAAAGCTCATTTCCTTGTCCGCGTGTTCTCTCCCTTATTTCACATTTAAGCGAAACCAAGTTCCGTTGATCTCTCTTCCCTATTTTCTTCCATCGTGCACGTTTAATCTTTTTATACAGGAACAAATTTACTTCCCGTAGCTATCGATCAAGGAAAGAACGGCAAGAGTAATTCCAGAAACGTGTTCACTGTAATCTCGTGGCCGTTAACAGGCTGTATAAGTTTAATCTGTCTGAAAAAAGGAACGAGCTCGCGAGATAGGAATTGCTCTATACGAATGCCGAGCAATAACTCTTTAACTCTATACGAGCAGAATTTTATTTATCTACAGGGGAAAGAATTATTAATCTAAAAACTAGTAATTGTTGGGGATAAGTCGTTTGGTATTCTTTAACGACGTGTATAACAATAAAATATGAAACGATAATAGAATTTTCAAAATGTAGAATACAGAAAGTAATCGTATGAAAAAAAAAAACTATCTACGTTTTAAACTTCTGCAACTTTGTCAGAGAAAATTGTGCAACAGTTTATTTGAATTCGTTTTATAGCTCGTTAAAACGAAGTTTCGAAATAGGATAAGTAAAGATATTTCTTCTGGGAATTCAAACGTCTCTACGGACAGTAAAAGAATTTTTTTCATAACTGAATCCACGATAATTTTGAAGATTGAAATCACCCCTCTACAAAAATTTCTTTTTCACAAAGTTGTAAGAGTACGAAGTGTCGATAATTCTTCATTGAGTGTACAAATACGTCACTGTATGTACATGTGATTTCTAAATTATACAATGTTGTCGAGAGTTAACTGAAGTAATGTAATATGAGTTTGAGATTACGTTAAAATCGGTTGCTAGTCCGGCTGTCCGTGCTATAAATAAATTATCGGGAGTAAAACTTAATTTTCCTCGGCGTTCAGATTATAATTAAACCGGCCAGCGTATTATTACGAGGTATAAGTATCAAATATTCATCTTTCCCCACGCTTTCGTCAATGCTTTTCGTGGTATTCCCCATTTTACGTTAATTACGGACGCTTTTTATCATGGACGAGGCAAATCTTTATCGCAAAAATGTACCCTCAACAACGATCTATTATCAAACCTATTTTCCTATTATAATTAAAGTTTAGAATTAAAATTTGAAAATCGAAAGATCCTGTGATCCTACATTCCATTGAATCATAGACGATTAATCCGTTATTAAGTTCTTAAAATTTTGGATACTTGATTGTATTTTGTACTCTACCATTCTCTCATTCTTCACAGATAATAAAATGAAATCAAATTAAAAATTAATGCAAAAGCTATGACTTTCAATACCTGATGATATCAATTAAGCGTTAACTATCATATATATATATATATATATATATATATATATATATATATATATATATATATATATATAAAAATATATATA
>NW_025110751.1:0-16953 GCF_011392965.1 Frieseomelitta varia
TCTCTCTCTCTCTCTCTCTCTCTCTCTCTCTCTCTCTCTCTCTCTCTCTCTCTCTCTCTCTCTCTCTCTCTCTCTGTTTCTATTTCTCTTTGTCTCACGAGCTGCCCGACCTTTCTCTCTGGGTAGTTCTCTGTCGTTCGCCGTCGCTCGTCCCTGTTCCAACCCACCCTCCTGTGTAAACTTCGACCCCCGCGAGCCCTATCGACACCTTCCATTAGTCGGTGGCTGCATCGAAGGGTGAAGGAGCAGGTTTTATCGCGCTGCGAACTGTCTTTGCCCGAGTCGTTCGCCGAGTAGAAGTAAACTGCGGGATTTCACGGGTTCCTAGAAACGGAATCCAAAGCTTACCTATCCCACACCTAACCTCTCTCTGACCCCCGACGTCCCGACGCCCACTACGTCGTGCGCCATCGCCCGTTTCCCCCCCGCGAAATCCTCCGCGCCACTTTTGCCCGAGCCGCCTTTTTCCACTCGGGCCCGAGTGGACTCTCTCTCCTTCAAGCGGAATAAAGACTGTCGCCGCTAAAACCAGAGAGAGGACGGCGAAGCGTGGAGGATTCGATTGATCGTTCGATTACTGTCCTCCAGCAGCGGATTTTCACGGAATGACTGCGGTGCCGGGTACACTTCTTTCCACTCACCCGAACAAACAACCGGCGATGAAAAAAAAATTATTTTAGAATGGCGCAAAAGGAGAATAACCCGTTCCCAATAATGCCACTTTGCTCCCGGTCGTTGCAAATTCCTGTAATTTATCTGGATGGATCTCTCAGCCAAGCGTTTTTCAAATTCAACACTTCGATATACGTATCTATCCATCTTCTTCGACGAGTTCTGCTCGTTACCTTTGATAAAAAATAATCGTAAGAGCGGAGGAGATCAAGGGATCGAAAGGCAAGGTGGACGATGAAGATGCATCGAACCAGCTACAGAGGCCGATTGTTTTGAGTACAGGAAACGCAACCGACAGTCGAAGGTATTGATCCCTCTAATGTACTTACGTCGTGATTAAACCCATCGTGCATTCAACCCACAGTTCTCGTGTCCCGTGTCTACCCATCCAACAGCCACCAAAGATAATTTCCAGCTGTTCGACAACGACGATTACTTATCGTTGGATGCATGCACCACGTTGCGATATTTTCTGCAAACAACCGTCTTTCTCTCTCTCTCTCTCTCTCTCTCTGTCTCCCCCCTAAAATAACGTCGCGGAAGACCGTGGTCGCCTGATGAATTATCGGTTGTCGTTCGTTCGCAGAAGAGAGAAAACGACGATGAAAGCGGGGCTGAAAGGAGCAGGAGCAAAAACCAAAGAACAAAAAAGGGAAGAAAAACACGCGCAAATTGTTTCAACGCAAGTGGTAAATCGAAATTGAAAATATTGCAAAAAGTTTACACATTTGCAACGCGCGCAGTGTGTAACAATTCCCAGACCAACGTTTCTCGTTGACACGGTGAGAAACGAATGTTTCGGCGTCGGCCGACTTGATCTCGTGACAACGGATCGGAGCCGGTGTGAAAAAATCTTCGAAATCAATGAAAATCAGCAGAAAGTGGAGGAAAAATCAGTATGGGATTTCGCGTGGCGACAGGGAGGGTCGAACCGGCGAGAAGGGTGGACACCGAGGGGGTGTTGGATATGGAGAGAACAAGCGGACTGGCTGTCACAATTTCCGGATTTCAATATTGACGGGTGCTGGAGCGCGCGCGCGTTATCCAATGTGTAAACTTTCGCTCTGTATTTTAATTTCGCGGCGCTCAATATGCCGTCGTCTAGGACGACGCCGGCGACGAGGAGGAGGAGGAGGACGACGACGACGACGACGACGACGACGATGTGGAGAATGGCGAAAGGACGACGACGAGAGGACAGGCGACCGACGATGTCGACGATGCCAACGGCACCCGTGGAAAGTTTGCAATAACAGTTTAATCCCCGATGATGAGAGACTCTGCGCGCGGAGGCCTCTTACCTCTCTTACCCTTTACCCCTTTTCAGCCGAGTGCACTTCAATCAAGCCGTGTGTTTGATTTAGAGCTATCCAAGATGCACTGATAATAATCGATAAATCCCCCGGTTTCACCGACAGCACCGATGGCTCCCTTGAAAATCTTATCGCTGCGTTACCGCTTACAGCTTCCCTCCCTCCCCCGCCGTCACCCCCTCTTTCTCCCTCCCTCCGTCCCTGACGACGATCGGATCGACGAGGGTGTGTCAGGTGTGCGTCAGATAATGCCATTGTTTGAAGGGATTTTCGTGTCGCGCGCGGCTACCACGCGAGAACATTCTAAACGCACGAGGTTGGGATCTTGAGCGTTTGTTTATTCCTATAACAATATCATCGTCAAACGGACGAGAATCCGACATTCCCGATCGTGGATGAAATATGCGTATTTCAAGTTACGCTCGAAATTTCACGTTTCGTTGAATAGGAATTAAACGCCGGGTGTAATCGTTTAATGAGCTTACAGCGGCTATATATCCTCTCCTTTTCGCGATACCGGGCAATTTGTACTTGGCGAGAGCTGTTTAACCACCTGCATGTGTTTCCCGCTTATCCGCCGATCGCTCTAAAAACGAATAGAAGAAACCCGTGTATCGTGATTCGCAGGAGTGGCTCGCGGTCGACGCGCACACCGCCATCGCCGCGCCTACATCCACGTCAAATCGATTTACCGTTTCTAACACTTGCTTCTTAATAGCCGGTAATTGAAGGCACACAGAGAACGATCGTTTATCACGCACACGGTGGACGTGCGCCCCCCGATGGCCACGCTTTCGCAAGGAACGCGACCTGTCGTGTGCTCGAGAACCACTCCTCGAGACTGCCCTGCCGAACCGTACCGAATGATCGACGACAAATTCCTAGTAATTTTCGGTCGGTTAATCACAGCCGCCGGCCCGAAACACCAAAATCCGTAGTAACGATTTCCCCGACGCAAGCACGGTGAAGCCCACCTCGCTGGAAGAAAGAAGAACGGAAAGGAACAACGACCGTGCAGCGTCGCAACATTCTGTGTAACACGATTTTGCTAAGTTGCTTACGAGGCACGCGCGGCCAGCTGCTACAAATCTATAAACGTAATGTTCAATAATGTTACCCCGGGGTGAAAAGCGGTATCGCATGACCGCACGACACCCTCGACACGCGAGCCACACCGCCGAGCCGACACGCATCCACTCTGCGACCTCTGTATCACCGCTTAGCGCTTAGGAACGAACCAACCCCGAACAAGGATACTAGGGCAGACATCTCTATAGGCAGTTGCCGAGGCTCGTGCCGTGCTAACATCTTGCGGTCTGCACTGGATTTCGTGGAATATCCTTCGGGATCAGCCACGTCACGCGTCAGCCGGGACACTTTCGAACGAGGCTAGAGAGGGGTTGAAATCGATATCGTCGTTAGGAGAATCCCCCAATTCGCAATCTTGTATCTACGTGCTACTCTTTCTCACAAGTCAGTCGATGCGTCGATTCGTGCAATGTAAAACGGTAAGGAAACTTTTCAGTGTCGATCGAGAAAGTTGTATGTATAGACGAAAAATTACGACAGGCTGATGTAGTTTGACAAGGTTTGAAGAAAATTGAAAAAAGAAAAGGGAATAAGTTAACGATGTATTATTGCTATTTACTATAAAGGTTAGATATTTTCATTTGATTTGATTTGCATTTTTAATGTTAATCTTTGAACTTGGATTCGTTCCTCGATTTTTTTGCTTGAGAAAGGCTGCACTTTCGCCACCTCGACCGCATTAGCACGACAAGGGTGAAGGTTAAGAGAGGTTTCCAGGCGTTCGACTAGACCGCTGGGGTATCATATCCAGAAGCGAAGGCCTGCTTGTCGATCCATCGAAATTGGATACTTTTTTATCGATGCTGCGATCAAAAGTAAACTATCTGTGTCTCGGCGACTCCTCGAGATGTATCGGCACGACGCGAGATGGATGACAAAGGGAAGGCTGTGTCGTGTTCACGACAGGAAAGAAGACAGGAAGGAAGGCAAGGCAATCGGGAAAGAAAGAGAACGGAAACAGTGTTCGCAGCATCGTCTTTATGAGGCGAAACATTTCGCCAACGGGGAAGAAATATACCGAGTCCCGCGTGCGACCCTCGCCTCTCCGTTTCCTTCGATTTAAGCATTTATCTGCCACCAAATAACGCGTGTTATTCAACCTAAAAGACAATAAAGCGCACGTGTTAAGTTCCGCTCGAGCGTTTCGTCCACTCTTTCTCAACCGTCGGGTCGCCGAACCTCGACGAACAATCCATCTCACCATCCTATCAAACATACGCTTTAACTATATATCGAATCGAATAGAACCATATTCCAACTGTGCGCGAGGCTGACGTAGACGTAGGCAGACATCTCAATTTTCTCTAATTCTTCACGGAGTCGATCAACGATTCGGGAGTATAAATCTTCATGACTGAATTACGCGCGTAACAATGTTTCCTTTCCAAAATCGACCACCCAGCACCACGAAGAGCGAATCAGAACTTTGTATTTAGAAAAGCGAGCATTGTAAACCTGCGGGGAAGGAACGTAATACCGTTCCGAAACGAGATGGCAAACGAATGTACGATGGAATCATAGAGGAAACAAGATCTCTGTGTCAATCAGGGAACGTAACGAATCTCGTAAATTCGATAGAAAAATACGCGCAGCGCCATCGGGAATGTTCTCCGCTAATCCTTCGTGCAATTCCAACCTTCGATATCCTGATTCTTCTCCTGCTGCTCCTCCTCCTGGTAGATCGTCGATTTTCCACAGAAATGACAAGGCTGGCGAGCTGCGCCGAGCGCACTTAATTCTTGTCGCGGTTAACCAGCCAGCAATTCGACGTGGCGGCGTTAGCGGTAGCAGCAGCATCTTCGACAGTGATACAATTACGCCGCGGATGCCTCGACCGTAGATTCATTCCCGCCTTTTTCAGTGTGCCAGGCCAGAGAAATTATTCGGCTCGGCTCATTATCCGGCAGAGTCGATTTACCGGCGTGGAATTCGCCCGGTGCCTTCGGCCGCCGCTTCATTTTCCACCAAACCGGAGATTACGCGCGGGCTACGACGCCCGGTTCCCACACCGACCCGCTGGAATTCGATTTCTGGAGTTCCTTCTACGTGTGCACAGTCGCCACGCTCCCCCCACTCTCTCTTTCTCTCTCTCTATCTATCTATCTCTTTCTCTCGCTTTCGCTGTACATGTTCACCTTTCTCTGCCTGCGAGCGTGTAGTTGCCTCCACTGTGCTCCCCAGAAGAAGCATACACACGTCGATATCGAGCCGTTCTCTTCCGCCACGATGGATATACGAAGTTAAGGCCTCGGGATAGAGGGAAGTAGGCTTTTACCCGGTCATCAGGTTCCAACGGAAACGTGATTATTTCAAGTGTAACCGGAGCGGCTCCACGGAGCGCGTCCGCTCGATCGACGTTTGCGCACCGGGGCCAGCAGCCAGTTTGACGATCGTGTTTGCCGGCCGCATCGACGCTCCGACGCTTCGCAGGCTACATCCGTGTGATTGACGATTATTCCTGATATCGAGAGAGGATGGTCTTGTGTATTTGCTACGTGTCAGGATCGTATTGGAGAGATGGAGAAATTAGAGTGCGGGTGCGCTGACTCGGTACGTTATCTAGTTAATTCCAGCGGAGAGACGCGGGCGACATCCTCTGTCTCCACAGAATCTGGATTACACTGACATCCGAGACGTTTGTTTAGCTCGCGTACGTGCGTACGTAAAACGCCCGAGAGTATCTTTGCTTTGCGACAATTAATTTCAAAAGCTCGTCGTTGGGATAACGGGATGTAATTGACAATTCTTGACAGAATCGACACTGGCTCTCGATGAAGTAGCCAGCGTTAATAACATTTGAAGAAGCTAAATTCTGATGCAAGTCTCGGTGTTTCTTTTCTTTCCTTTTTATACTTATAAGTTATGTTTATATAATGCAGAGAGATACAAGCGAGGCAATTTGTAAGAAACGATAGGGTGGAAGAAAAATGAAAGAACGCTAGGCTTTGACAATAACGCTTGGCGCGTGTTGGTCAGAGCCGATATTTCTTTGAAAGAGATGGATGCGTATATAAAGCCGGCATCGCCCTCCGCGAAAGGACGATATCGGTCCTGCTCCGTCATTGCGGGACTATCTATCTGTCCAGTGAGGCATGCATACCTCGTACGCCGCAGAGAAAGATCACGGGCTACCCTACCCTACCCTACTCTATCCATAATGGGCTGCGGTCCGTAATGCAGCCAGATCCCTTTTCATTATTTTATGGTAATAATGCGCCTCTCGGCCACCCCTCCCTCTCTCCCACTCATCCTGGCCGTCGTGCCGGACGCCATTTCCATCTCTGGTTCGCGTAAGAATAACCATCGAATCTCCCTTTCTTCGCGCCAATCGAGACGACGGAACGACTCCGCGCTTAATACCGATGATGAACTTCCAGATGGAGAATCGACGAACGCGGGGCCATCGACTTCGTACATTTCTGACTATATTCAAATTCAACCAGTCACTCATTAACTTCTGATCAAGTTCCTTGCACCATCCGATCGTTAAGGACAAATCGCATCGGGTGATCAAGCAGGAGAAGAAGGCGAAGCACCAGAGGCTGAGACCGGAGCACGTCTGACGGGAACGCAACGGTGGAAAGCAATTTTGACATGCCGATCAATCAATAAACGCGGAAATATAAGGCGAATCGAAAGCAGTCCGGTAGTATCCCCAACGGGGAAAAAGAGAAAAGGAATTCGTACGTGAGTACGTTTCTGACTCTAGCCGGCTGCCAGGCAGAGAGGTGTGCCCATCGTCCTTTACCAATAGGGAACGTGAGCCTCGTTTTAAGTTTCTGGTCCTGCCAAATCCCGAACAGATTTGGGGTCTGGCCACTCCGTCTGGTCATTCGTCTTTCTCTTCTATCAGTATGTGACGCGCGACGTGACCGCTTCGTTTCTATCCCTTGCTTACTTTTCGCCTCGACTTCTTTCTATCCCATCCCGACTTTTTTTCTTTTTAACGAAAACAAAATTTCCTCGCGCTCGCGGACGGTCCATCTGTGTATTTTACAAGCACCCGTCAATCTATATTTTTTCTTTTTTCTTTTTTTTTTTTTTTTTTTTTTTTTTTTTTTTGTTTGGCTAGAATTATCCGACGTGAAACGTGCGTGTCGTCTCCCGAACGGAGGTGAGAATCACGCCTCGCAAGCCGATTTCTCCTAGCGAACGGAATTTGGATTATTGGATTATTCAATTAGACCGCTCCGAATTACCTCAATTATGGTTTATTCGATTAGAAATGGAGTTTGGAGATAATAATCTTACTTGTTCGGTGATTCTGGCCGGCGCTCAATGGTCGTAAATCGCGCAAGGCATTTGCTCTCAATATTTAACCCTGCTACCGATGGTCTTGCTTGTTTTAATAATGTCAGTTGGATGATGCGATTTACTTCCTCTTGCTTTTCACAAATAGAATAAAATAAACTAATAAAAGAGTCGGCCCTTGGAGTTTACAAACGTACTTTCCCCGAATTACGTATTTTTTTATCCTACGATATTTCCTCTGGAAATTCCGTACGACGATGCATCTTGTAACAGGAGGGGAAAAATTACAAATTCAAACGGCGAGTGAGGTTCATCGACGTGCCTCGCCCGGTCAGCCCCTTAATAATCTCATTTTTAGTAGAACGACGTGTAATATCGCAACGCGGCGCATAAAGGCCGGTATTTTTTTATCCCGGGCCTCGGCACGGTCTTCCGGAATTACGAGAACTAATTGAAAACGATTACAGCCGAGCGTAGAAGCTCGAATTAATAAACGACTATCTCGGTTCGTTTAAAAAACCTTCGAGATCGTTCCCTTTTCGTTCGCGTTCTTCTGCGAAAAGGAATGCAAAAAGGAGAAATTGATCACGGTCGACGTTCGCTTCCGTCTCTTCCCTTTGCGATCGCCCTCGACATTTTCACTGATCAACCCCCCACCCCCCCCCCCCGTGTCGCGAAAAAAAAGAATCAAGCTTGCGGGAGGATTAGAAACAACCGCGCGGAACACAAGGTCGACGATTCAAATTGAATCGATACCGTGCTCACGAAGACGTTTTGAATAATTCGCAGGCCACCCCTTGACGCTCTATTTTGACCGGCCAAGGGGGAGAGTTCTGTTTATTTCTGATTACATCGACGAAAAGGGGGCTTCGCGTAGATGAATGACGCTTGTCAGCCACTCGATCCACCGACGTTCGCGGTGATTAAACGCACGAGATTTAACGGAATTATCTCGTGACTTCTGGTGGAAAGTTTAAATTGCTCGGAGGGAAATCGGATGAAAAAAAGGAAAAGAAAGAAGAAGGATTTGTCGCCTTTTCGTTGACAGTGCGGGTCATGGCTCCGACGGTCTCTTTCTTTTTCCTCTTTTTCCTTTTTCTGTTTTCTTTTTAAATGTTTCCTCTCGACACAGTTCTCTCTCGAATATTTCTCCCTCTCGGTGCACGAAAGTATCCTCAGAGGCAAAGAGAAGTGGCGAGGAGAGAAATTCTCGTTACGATCGCGTTGGGGAAATATTTTCGAGTTATTTTTAATCACTTTACATCCAGTAGCGGTAACTCTCTCGAAGAGAAAGAGAGAGAGAGAGAAAGAGAGAGAGAGAGTGTGTGACAAGGCAGCAGACACGGATGGGTGAGATTGTCGACGCTGGGCTCAAATCAAGACGCTGCCTAATCCAATCAGGGATGGTAATTGCGTGCGTAGCTCGGGGCAGCGAAGCCATTGGGGGGAGGGTTGGCTGCAGACTACATCACTGATGCTGCGAGGGGTGAGTCAGAGTTCACCCCTGGTGCGCGTGCCCATTTGCTTGTCTCTGCCTACCTAACTCAACCATTTCCATGACGCCAATAGAGGAGTAGACACATTCGTTGCTGCCGTAAAGCTGGCGAAAGCAGCCAGACCACCACGCGTCGTTAGTGTACCGACCGACGCAACATTCGGTGAAATCGTAATTACATTCGTTCGTTCCAAGGCACACGCGTGTGCACGTTAACGTGTAAAAAACGGGAAAAAAATAAAGAAAAACAGAAAAGAAAGAAAAAAAAAAAAGAGAAAAAAACAGCGCACGCGCGAGCCGAATCGATGAGAGGATGAAAAGATCCCATTGACACCGTGTTGTTTTCGAGAAACGTGGTCAAAGTTTATCGAACGAAATTGTACCACGATAGTGTTAAACAATCGTGGCCGAGCGTGTATTTTTTACGAGAGAGAGACTCTCGCCGGGTGGGAGTGGAGAGAGAGAGAGAGAGGAAAAAAACGGGGGGAAAAATTCGTCGAATGGAAATTGGCCAGAGTTGACAATAACTCGAAATTGCCGCGGAGCGAATAAAGCGGCAGGAGAATGGAAGGGAAATTGAAACGATAGTACTCGCCGGTGCAGGTGAAATTTTTAACGCCGCCGAGAATTGAAGGTTATTCGCGGGCAATTTGTAAAAAAAAAAAAAAAAAAAAAAAAAAAAAAAAACACGGGTGTGTACCGGGTGCGGTACACCCGCGGCAATTTGCCCCATCTCCCCCGTGGAAACAAACCCTCGGTGACCCTAACCAGTGTTTGTGGCGCGGAATATGGTATCTCGGCGAACCGAGAGCGGTCGAAGTTGACGCTCCGCCACCGACGCTGCAATTTAGACTCCTTCGATCAGTTGCACGCGTCGCGCATCGTTGTTTCTGTCATCGTCGTATTGCTGCCAATTGCCGCCAAGTATTTTTATTATCATACCGGAATGACGAATTGCAACAATCCCTCGTACCTGTGTAATTGGCTTACAACGTTGCGTTACACTAATACGCGACTCCGGTATCGCCAACACGGCAGTTTATCGTGTTAAACACGAGATCGAGTGAAAATTACTATAGTTCGTGCAGTTCGGCCCCGGAATGGAAACGTCAACACCAACTTAACGTGCAACGCCATTGACCAATGTAACAGTACCAATGTTAGCATCGAACAAGCTTCCACTTAGCCGCAGAAAACTATGCGTTCCGCTTCGGTCGTTCGACCAATTTCCATCGGAACGCGCCGTCGACAACGTCAATCGCTCAACAACGACGCCTTCTCTACTTGATTTCTCCCTCGTTTCTTTCCAGATATTTGATCGGGCGCCCAGTCGATTCAAGGCGACTGCCAGTTTTCGCCCGACTCGTCGAGATAACGCGTACAACAGAGATGGAATAACGAGTAAATAATATCTCAATTAGCGAAATAACTTTCCCACGATTAATCGCACGCGTTGCGTTGAAGGCAACGGGCCGAGCCAACAACCGCTTAGGCTGTCGGCAACGCTTACGATCGCGCGACATATCGTCGCTCCAAAGTAACGGCACTACAAACAGGATCCAGCACCGCGATCGCTTTCAGCGAAGCATAAAGTCGATACGTGTCAAACGTGGCAACGGTAATTGCGCCCGCACCGTTCGTATACCTGTGAATCTAGACGTCCGGCTAAGTCTCTGTGCAGTGTACGCACGATGTCGCCCATATGTATAAGATAATGGTACTGCGTACTAGCAACCAACGACACGTGTCAACCAAGACCAGGACATCGTTTCGCTCGCCCGGAGTATCCGTTGCACTTTGCTCGTCCTGCAGATCACACGGTGTCGCGGGATGGTAAAACGGATTGGGCAAACTTGTCAGAATTGTCGAACGTTTTCGGGAAGATTCGATTGACAGGAGCTACTTGAGAAAGTAAAGAGTCCAATTTTCGATAAGAGACGCGAAAGAAATTTCCTTGTAGCTTTGTTGCTTGACTTTGCAGACCCCAGATCTTTTGTCCAGAAATTTAACACTTTGCACTCGACATGGTAATAAATGTAGCCAACAGCTCAGACTTTCTCATTTTATAATTTTCTGATAATCACAATGCGATGTAAAGTAGCATAATATCTGAATAGACGCCTAGAGTGAAAGCTATGATGACGTAAGAAGAACAAAGGAATTTTAGAAGAAGAAATTTCTCAAGACAATTCTTTTTTAATGCTCCTTTCCAGAGATTTAAACTATTTAAGTATCATTAACTCTTGTATATTATACTTGTTCATGCACATGGATGGTTGCATTAAATTTAAATTTAAACGATATCACACATTGGAAAGATATGATCAACAAAATTTCGCGTTAAATACCATTTGAACGATTATTTCCAACGCTGTATCGTTTTATTTGAAGCGATGCTTCGTAAAGAAATTGATGGTAGATGATAGAAAAAAAGTTTTCGAGGGCAAAGGGTTAATTATCGTTTTATTCCAGAAATTCTTAGAACCTATCGATTATCGTTTCTAGTCGTGGACAATACTATCTTGATTCTGGTAAATTCGATTCCAAATGTTCTCTCTCTCTCTCTCTCTCTCTCTCTCTCTCTCTTCTTCTTCATCTTTCTAATAAGGTCAGATTATTCTCGTTATTAGGTTTTTTATAACATTCCTCTCAACTGTAAAAGACGAGCCTTCGAAGGATTCCTGCTTCGGGTAATAAGTATTTATAGGCATTCGAAAGAGGTAGAATGTTGCATGCGAACGTTCAGCCTGTCACTCATTCAATCTGTGCCGCCGTGTAACGTTTTAATAATAGGATCTGGCTATATCGCGATGGTTATTACACGGCTGTACAATTACAGAAACCGAGGAATTTGCATACGCGTACACGGCGCGTGCGCGAACATATGTACTTTATCCGTTACGACTGAAATTCTTCGAGGACGTAAGTGAAGACTCGCGAAGAAGCTTAGAGTATCAAATATCTTGATTGAGCGACGAATAATTACCAAGAACGAATTACAATTATCGTTTCAAGGAGTTGACGATTCCTGTAGCGATTAATCGATAATTTGTAAAGCGCATTCTCTCAACGTTGAGGTATCCGTGACCCAGATGAGCCCCCGCGGAATATTCGATAATAAAATATCAAACGTTGAATTTATGCTCCAAAAGCTATTACTCGTTCCCTTGATCTATGAAGCCCTCGAGTGTGTATGCAACGAAATACGGCGCGTTCACTATCGAAGGAGGATCCACACGTGCGCGCATGCAAAACAACCACCAAGACGACCGCCGAGAATCACTGCACCCACAGGGTAATACGGAATGATCTAACTGCATCACTGGCCAGGTCACGCTACATTGTTCGTATCGAGCCGATCATCGTAACTCTGGGATTTAGATAGCTATGCCAGACGACGATCGTAACGCTGGCAACCCTCCTTCGGCGTCACCTACGTCCACGGTTCTCAAATCAAATTCGAAAGATGGACAGATCGAACGAATCGACTTATTATTCGGAAAGAAATGATGTTTGTATAAAAGTTCTACTAAAGTTTCTCATTGTTCAAGATTTATTTAAAAAATTTTTATCAAAAGTTTCCCTGAATTTTCTAGCGAATTAACTAGCAACGCACATTTCTAAAATTGGGGCTCTTTAACTTGACCCACGGTTTCTCCGAGTTTCAAAGATATTGTTACTCGTAGCAGCGTCTGCCTGAGCTCTTCGTGTTTTACAATTTAACCTAATACGAAATCTTCAATCGTTTGTCGAAGGTAATCTGTAATTTGAGAACCAGTGATCCCAACGTCCCCTCAATCTTTGGCCTATTCCGTATGGCGAGTTTTAGTGATACAGCGGATTGTCAGCGATTCGAAAGGACACAAGGTACAGTCAATGAATCCTGTTTAACGGGGGAGGGGGGGGGTGAGAGGTGGATCCGTGCCAGAAGCAAGAACGCATTCTGGTTTGACGGATCGCTCGAACGTTCACAAATCGTTCGAGGCGCTGGAACTAGACACGAAACGGATATCAAACGAATTTTTACTTAACCAAACGTTCGCATAAACGAATTAATAAACAAACTTTCCCTATGCTCGTTGATCCATCGACGAAATTTAATCAGACTCGATTCTATTTTTCATTCGATCGAGCAACAAGTGAACGCCAGTCCGAAATTCGATGAAACTTGACGAGCATTCGAACGAAGCGTCAGAAAGTTGATCGTCCTCCAGCAGGCGTTAATCGTTCCCCGCGAGAACTGAAAAGAAAAGAGAAAGAAAGCGAAACCAGCGAGGACGAAACGAGACGAGTGTGTAGCCTTTGGGAGCCGCATCGCAATATCGGTTATTGCCGGCGAAATAGCTCCCACTCGGGAAAGTAGCTGCGAAGAATACCAGTTCCAGAATGATTCAACGCCAAGGAACAATGAAAACTCCGTTTCAAACGTTAGCGCGCGTTAAATACCGAGAATATTCCGGCGGTGTTGCAACAATGCCGCGTCCGATTACAAGCTGCGCGGGAATAACGTACATACATATATCGTACGTTAGAATAGAAGGTATCGCGGGAGAAATGCATTATACCGCTTAAACAATTGCGCGATAAGCCAAACGTGGCAGCCTTTTCTATTCTTCGATTACAGAGTGGAAATATATATATATATACAGCACAAGCGAGAACAATCTGTACGTAATACAATGGAGTTTGAACGACGTGACGATTTCGCGCGATATCTGACTAATGTCAGATTAATTGCGACCTTTTACGCGTTAACTTTTCGAGCCGGATACTTTTCGTTTCACTTTCCGTCTCGCGATTAATAGCGAGATGATTCGCAGCTCGATTCACTCCACCGAATGTTCCGGATGCTTGGGCAGGGACGAGAACGGAGAAAGTTAGTCTCGAAAGGGGCGCGAGAGAGAGAGAAAGAGAGAGAGAGAGAGAGAGAGGCGCCCCACGAACTATAATATTTCCTCCGTTTCCTCGATTCGTTTTCACGATTCGACGTTACCCCCCGAGGCGACGCGGAACGTCTATCGGTCATGTATCGTCGATTACCCAAAATAGATTTAATCAACGACGCATTTTCCACGGCAGAAAAGCGAACGAACAGCAGATGGAGGAGTGGGACGGGAGGAGAGAGATCGCGTGCTGTGAAGTAACTGCTGATCATGACGAATCGATGAGATCGGGCATATGCGACCGTGTGAACGTCAACATACATTCTCGGATATTAGACGGGGCACCCTGACCCAATATGTTACCATCGCGCCGTGTTCAAAATTGTCCCAGAACTGAGGAGAAATCGAAGATGGAAACGGTTCACGGTCATTGCGACGCCTCTCCGACCTCCACGATATATACGTTCTCGTTACGCGCTGCGAAGGAAATCAATAGTTCTCCAGTCGGTGATCACGATCTCCGAACTGTGAAGAGCAATTGTTACTGATAGCATTACACGTTTATTTGTGTATGTATTTATGTACGTGCTACGAGAAGGTAGAGGTATCGTCGAAAGTATATCCTCGAAAGAATATAAAGAACTTCAATTCCAAACGGAAATGTAGGAAGTCGAAGAACAAAAGATCTCCAACCGATCTCCTCTTTCGCGTACAGTTGGAAAACAAACGTTCTTTTAACGTTCTTTTAACGAACGTCGAAATGCAGAGAGGTGAGCAGACAGGAGAGAGTGCGACGAGTTCGTGTCAGCAAACTGTATAATTTTCAATCTCTATCCCGCGCACGCGATACTCGACGCCGTTGCGACACTGGCAACTCGTTACGCCGTCGTCGTCGTCGTCGTCGTCGTCGTCGTCGTATTCGCTAGCTTCCGGAACTTCGGCGTGATAAAAGGACCGTGCGGGTGCAGGAGCGACGCTTTCCACCGTTCCATGCAGAAACCAACCAACCAGCCAGCCAGCCAACCAACCACCCACACGCTTGGAAAACGCGGTCGCGCGTTTCCACGTACGTACACGGTACATGGAGAGGAGCATAGTTGCGTACGTACACACACACACACACACATACAAAGAAAGAGAAGGAGAGAGTGTGTGGAAGAGCTCTCCCGGCTGGCGTCGCGTGAGACGGGACTTGTGCAAACGCGCGAACGTGCAAACGCAAACCTAGCGAAAACGAACAGTTTCGCGCCGTTGTAATGATTTTCGGCTGGCGTGCATGTGGCGCGGACGCGGCCGCGTGTGAGTGAGTTAAAACGATTAGGAAGGTGAGCTAACATCGTTGCGTCCTCCGCGAAACGCGCGAGACAGAGTCACTCGGGGGGGGGAGGAGGGAGAGTGGTAAACGAAGTGGATGGGAAAGGGTCGACGATGAGAGAAAGAGGATTAGCCGTTAACGGAACGACGGAGGAAGAAGAGAAACAGAATCGAGGCTGTACGAGGCGAAGGATGAGAGGAAGGGAGGTTTCAGGAGTCGGAATCGTCGCCGTCGAGAGGGAGGTTTGGAGAAACGTACCAACGACGAGAACGCGTGCGACGAGAACTCCGTTCAAGTGAATTACGCTTCTGTAATTGGCCTTGGCCCGCGAAAGTTTAAAATATATTTTTGGTGATGCGATTCCGACGGCTGTTTTCCACCGACGCCCGGCCATTAGTCCGACTTTGTCTAATTGTTCGCCCCGTTGTTACGGCTTTCGCGCGCATTGCCACGCAGGTAACCCGGCCGACGTCGCCAATCCCATTTCGGTAATCCGACTGCGTCCTTGTTTACTCGAACCCTGGTCACGACGGCTACGGACCGTCGTGATACGGAGCACGCGGCAAACTGTGGAATGGGAATTTAAAGCCAGAATTGTTCGTCGTGTCTCTTGGCTTCGCGAAATTCGTCAGGTATCCTGCCCCCCCCCACACACACACACACACAAAAAAAAAGAATAGAAAGAAAGACAAAAAAAAAGAGGCCAACAATCGCGTTATCCTTTCCCACGTATTGCGAGCGAGCTGCTATTTGTTCGTTTCTATCAGCTTTCGTTCGCGCGTGCCATTTAATCCCGCTGGTATTTTAACGATTCATCGGAACACGTTCTAAAGTTCTGCTCGCTCGCATATACGCGCGAACGTAGATTACGATGATTCACGTGTACAGCATCGTATCTAATTGTTTCGGAAGGTTCGGACGTATGTTTCATCAGTGGCCACGAAGGGCGCCGTTAATGTCCCGCCGCTGACTCGCGATGATGTTCAGGGTCGGACCCCAGCATATTTATGCGCTTGTACTAATGGCCCGATAATACCGGTCGTGAACGACTTGGGCGCGCAGGCGGTGCACGATGTACTACCGAACACACATTTCTCTCAATAGTTTCGCAATCGCTACGTCCGATGATTATCGTCTATTCTTCGTAGCGTGATAATAATTACTCGCGCGTAAAGCGAGGATCTTTCTCTCTTAAAACGTCGTCGCGTGAAACCGTCGAGACACCGTCCGAATGTCACAGATGCTCCGAAAAAGGAAGCCACTTGCGCAGCATCAGACACGAAGGAACAAAGCGACAAAGAGGAAGCGGAAAGGCCGTTCATAATTGCCAGTGCATTGTGGATATTAATTCTGTGGCTCGTTCATATCGAAAGTAATATCGACCGGGGCCTGGCCGAGGGAAAGTCTAATAGAAGTCGTCCCAAGATGAGTTACTGCCTTTAATTTCCCGATAATAGGGCTGGAGCAACCCTCCGACTAACCGTTTCCTACCATCTCCCCCCCGACGTACAACCTCCGCCCCCCCTCCCTCCCGCCCTCCTGTCCTTTCACGATTTCGCCCCGCTATTCCTTTCTCTTTCCGTTAAGGCCTCTCCTAGCCACTTGAAACCCAACGAACCGTCGTCGGCGTCGTCCTGCTCGAACGCGTTAACCTCTTCCCCGTCCTCTCTCGCAGGTACCCGCTGCTAGAGGTGGCTGCTGAATTGTTCCCTGATAGTTTCCGTGCGGGAGACACTCGGGCCAGTAGTTAACTTTGCGGTCTGGGCCATTCATCCCCCGTGGAACAACTATTTTATTGGCAAGCCCGCAATAACCCTTCCCCCTCGTGGCGGACGTTTATCAGCGGCGAACTATGTTTACCGGCGGCTTCGCTCGCTGTTTCCTTTTTCTTTTTTTTTTTTTTTTTTTTTTTTTTTTTTTTTTTTTTTTTTTTTT
>NW_025110751.1:16972-59037 GCF_011392965.1 Frieseomelitta varia
TTTTTTTTGAAGTAGACGAATAAATCGGTCGAGCGCAATTAACGAACGGAAAAGAAATCAAACGATGCTCGTTCCATTTTCCTCGCCGTCAGCGACGCGATGAGCCACGGAGATCGATACTTTCGTCGAGTTGGGTTTATTTATCGGAACGGTAACGAACGCTAGAGGACAATTCGAGGCGTGAAAATTGTCGCCAGGTGGAACAGCGAAATGAAGATATCACGGAGACGCGACGGCGGGGAGAAGTTTCTTCGAAAAATATTAATTTTTTTCGACGCACCGCGCCAGGTTACGCCTGGCTAACTTTCCGGCGAGCTTGTCGAACGAAATTCCGGAACGCTGGCCAATCTGCGTTCTTCCGCTTCACGCGACGCCGCGTTTCTTTCTCATCGTGGACAAAAGGCAGTCTATCAGAAGGAACGTAGAGCACCGGTCGCAAGGGTACAAAGTGATGTCACCGTAATTGAAACCGTCGAATCGTGCCGGCCGGGGAACCCTTCCCCGGTAGTAGACCGTGTTCACCGCGAATAAAGTTATTAAATATTTTTTACGGCGGACATCGCAGCTGTGACCGTCTCCGAGTTCATCCAGTCGAGCATGATTCGATTCTTTCCACGAAACAATCTTCCTTGAAAGGTTATTCCGTTCTGTCGTAATAACATATATAGGACTAACGCGATCGGCGTAACGTGATCGAACGAGAGAGAGTGAAAAAAAGAAAAAAAAAAAAAAGAAGAAAAAATGGAGAAAAGAAAGGAAAATTGTGAGAGAAAGTCGAGGGAACGTAATTGTAGTTGATAGTGACGGATCGAATGTGAGGGAAATGTAACCGAGATCGTCAGCGACCATGAAGAACCGTTTTGGCCAATTTCGTGGATGTCATCGGTCTTATTGAATTAGAAAAACGATCTCACTTTTCTGACGATACGCCGTGCGCATCGCCTGGCAATCCATACGGCAACGAGCAGCATCACTTTGCACCATCATGCTGACGCTGTCGAATTCCCTTTCTGCGTCGTACGTAGTACGCCTTGTATCTCTTCTGTCCCTTCTTCAGCCGTGTACAAACGTAACCGCAAGCCACGCTGTTGCCGTACGTACTTCACAAAGTTTACCCGGGCATTCCGACGATATTGAATTGAAATAAACCGTCTCTCTGCCTCCCTCTCTCTGCTTTTGTCTCGCTTCGAGTTTCAAGCCACCGGCAGTGCGCAGCGTGAAGAAAAAAAGAAAAGGGAAAACAAAAACAACAGTTTCCAGTCGAAACTGGCTTTCGTGCAATGCAAATCATTCGAGGAACGTAGTACACGGTTTCTAAGAACGCTGTCTAAACGCTGACTCGTCGACTCCGCTGGAATTCGCCTTGGTCTTTCTACCAATTGCAACTTACGTTAGGCAATCGAAATGAGAGACGTTTGAAATTCTCTCTAGGCGTATCGATCCTCAAAAATTACCAGACCTCGAAGTTACGAGATATAGATCAAAATTTCTAAAGTTTCAAATTTAGATTGAAACTGTGGCTCGGTGGACCAGCGTAGCGATAAAAAGAAATACGAAAAGAAAATACAGGCTGATTGTCCGGAGTAATTATCGACAGCAGGAGTTACCTGAAACGAAACAGCGAAGAACGGAGAGTTGGATGACGGCCGGGAATGCATCGAAAGCGGTGCGAATGATTCATAAACCCGTGGCAATCTCCAGCGTCGGTGCAAACCGCACAAGAGCTATTGGAATTTGTAACCTTCGGCGAAACGAGGCGCAGCCCGTAATGCCGCGTACTCGCGCTTACTCGTGGGCGTCGAAATACGTTCGCGCGAGTTCGCTGAAGTTTGAGCAAATAAATTCTGTTCGATGCTCGGTGATACACCGAGTTTGAATTATCTCGAACGTCGAATGAAATCCTCTTTAACGCACGGCTACGTTAAAGAGTCAGCTTGTGTCTCGTTGCACGAGAGATTTCTCAATCTTTGTTATCAAAGGCGAGATCCGTAATTCGATAGTTGCAGCTTAGGTTTGCTGAATTTCTCTCGTTCTTTGTAGTTTGAAAAGAGAACGACTTGCGCGTCACGGTGGTATAAGGAGATTACTCTCGCAATAGTGATCAACTTTACGTTAGGAAACGTATTTCTTATTTAACGATTAGAGAAGAAAACGCAATTGTTTCACTATAGCGTGAATTGTTCCACGATTCGTTAGGGAAGAGTCAAAGTATTAAAAGATTATAACAGTGACTTTTAAAAAATACTGTACGGAATACCTTTTCGCTGCTCGAGTGAACCGATTTCATTGAGTATTAGGCTTGTCATGCAGATTCTTCGAAGTTTCACAGAATGGTCAGATAAATTTGATCGTGATATGCGACTGAGAAAAACGATATTATCTATTAGCCTTTCATCAAGGTTTCGAACGAATTAGTGTTTTCTGCGTCTCGTAAACTCGGAGGTTCAAGCGGCACTTATCAGAAATGGCAAATAATTTCCCGCGGCGGCGTGAGGAATGGCCGAGGCGGCGGCTCATTAGCCTTTCTTTTTGTTCGTTCGAGCAACGATTTCCCGCGTTGTCCCTCGGAACGGAAACGGCTTTCGCCGAGCATTCTTATCGCGGTTCCTTCCTGTTCGCGTAAACCAAGCGTGCAGACGAGGGACATCCTACGCGGTGAAACTGCTACACTTCCACCATCTCTGACGCGAACGCCCTATCCCTAATCGACGGAAAGATCTGCGAAACACGCGGACGTGGAAATCATTTCTCTCCACAGAGAACGCGATACTTGGAACAATTTTCCAAAGGCTGCTCGAACGAAAAGAAAACGTACAAATTCGTACAAATTGTGTTGTACGAATGATTATCGAGCTGATTGGCTCGAGCGTGAAAATGCGAGGAAAGACGTGACACTCGTCGTGGAAACACGAGACAACGAAGAGCGACATGAAGACATCAAGCGTAACGTTGTCGAATGGTGCGATGCGTGAATTATAATGGGCAGAAAGTGAGGACATATGTCACGCATCCCCCAGGAGTGGTTCAACGGATTTTCCACGCATGTGTCGCCACAGATTTGCCTCGATAGCATCGGTCGCATATGTTGTGGATATCGGTTGGCGATGGTCATTAATTATTCGAGCATTTTTTCACTGGTACGCGTAGAGGCGGATAAGCCGCTGGCTGGCTGGCCTGGCTGGTTGGACCGGCGCATGCACCGGCGATTGCCGTTCGATATTCAGTTTAATCGACGATTGATCGGTAAATAAGTGAGAGGGAAGCGTACAGAGGTTCTAGCAATCGAGAATGGCAATCAGAAAATTATCCGATGTAGTTTCATTGCGCGAATACCGTTGGAACACTTTCAAATCGAGCAGAACTGCGAGAGATAGATGGGGCGAGGGGGGGGGGGGGGAAGAAAGGGTAGAAAGGGGAGGGGAAGAAAATTGATGCGTTCAGCTTTGTACGATTTTACCCGGTGATCGAACCGTCACGCGCACGTACAACGAGAAAATAAGATTTCTAGCGTTGCAGCGTGTAGCGGAACGCGGTGTGTGTGTTTTTCTTTGCGAACGATAACAGGAGAACTAGCAGAATTCCTCCAGAAGCCCAAGCGCGCGCGCGATTAACGATCCGAACGCGCTTGTTGTCGCGCGAGTCGCGCGGATCTCCGCCGACAGGAACTCTCCTCTCCGCCCCCCCCCCACCCTCCCCCTCAACCTCCCCCCGCGCCACTCCCTTTTTATCATGAAGCAATTGAAAATTTCATTACCAAGCGGTTATTAAAACTTCATCGAAATCCGATACATACACATCGCTCAATTCCATTAACTTTTCCATTTGGCTGGATCGAGGCTGCATCCAGGGGGAGAGGGGGAGGGGGGGGGGGCTGCACAATGAAAAAGTACACGAGCCAGCTAGCTGGCCAGGAAGCGGACGGCGGAGGGGGAGAAGGGGGAGGGGGAGAAAAACTATTCCGCGCGGAATAACCGGTTTTCTAAAATAAAATAGATCCCTCTAAAACTCGGGGTTAATAGAACGCATTCGGCATGCCGCGCGCGCGGATAGATGCCCGCGTTAAACCGCGCCGCGCATCCTCACCTCCTGTTTCCCCGCATTCCCCGTGCATGACGCTCCATAAATAAACGAGTTTCTTAATTAACCAAATTATACGCAACTGCATCAAAATTTCACATTACCAGTTAAGGATTAATTGCATTCGCACCAGTCAACCGCTCCGCCGCGCTAAGCCCTTTACCACGCCGCTCAACTACGTGCCAGAAACGAGATTTGCATCGTCGCAATTTCCACGTACAGATTCGCGCATATCTTCGCGTCTGCCGCGCCACCGCCGCTGCCACCCAGTCGTATCCTGGAATTACAATTTTCAGACCTGAAGCGCACTTGGGAGCGATCCACTCCGCGCCGGTATAACAAAAAGCCGCAATGAAAACAACGTCTCTCCGATGCGAGAATTACTAGGCTGCGCGGACTCTCCCGGCGCGTTTCCAACGCGTTGTTGCTGCGCGTCGCAACACGCCGGGGGAGAGTGTTTCTCGGCGCGCTTAACTCTCTTACGTCGGTCGATCCTCGTCGGCGCGAGTCAAAGGGAAATTTTCCACCAACGACCGAGTTTCGCCACGGTCGACGGGAACGATGGAAAACTACGGAAACGACAAAGGAACGAACGAAATCTCTGTCGAAAGTGTGTTGAGAAAAAAGAATGAAAAGCAGAAAAAAGTATCGGTAGAGAAAGAGAGAGGGGGTGAGGGAATGCAAGGATCGGGAGATTTAAAGCAGCGAAAAAAAAACGGAGCAAAACAAACGGGTAGCAGACGGTAGAGCAGGGAGGAAAGGAAAAAGAGAAGAGACCGAGGAGAGGGGGATATAAAGGTAAAAAAAGAAAAAAAGAAAAGAAAAAGAAAAGAGAAAGGGGAGAAAAAATTGAGCCGATGAAGAAGGTAGAATGCAGAAGGAAGAGCGCGGCCGGAAAGGGTGGAGAGTGAGGAAGTGAAAGGATGAGGAAAGAAGGCAGCGAGTATCTCGCAGTACGGTAGCCACGCCAAAGGTGTATCATAGCAGGGCCCAAAGTGTCGGATGCTCGTGGGATGTTCGGGGCCGTGAAGCCCCTTGCCAGTCGGTCCGGTCGACGGTGGTATGGCAGGGAGTAGGTGCTTGGCTCGAGGATCCAACGAGAGCAACGAGGATGCCCCAACGGGAATCGAGCGGGGAGAGAAAGAAAAAGAGCAAGAGTGAGCGAGTGAGAGGGAGCGGGAACGAAAAGAAGAAGAGTGGCCACGGCGTTGGAGGAGAGGGGGCAGTCGGCGTTCCGTCTTACCTTGTAATTTACTCACCGCAGGCCCCAGGCTATCCATCTCGTGGCATAACTCAGGGATGGGCCCATCGGATCCCGAAAATGTCATTTCTTCGCGGGGCACCAGATACGCGACCCCAGGAATTTCACCTTGCCAGCGCACGCTTCGCCACGATCTCGCGCGATTCGGATTTCGTGTTTAAATTTTCTGAATGGCGGCGACTATATGATTTCGCGATTTATTCGCGGCTGGATCTCGGCACTTCTTCGTCGTCCAGCAAATTTCACGACGCCGCGGCGAGGAGAGATTTTTCCTCGAAAGGGAAAACACAGGTGGGGCACCGCCCCACGCCAGTCTCTCTCTCTCTCTCTCTCTCTCTCTCTCTCTCTCTCTTTCTCTTTCTGTCCTCGGTGGCATTTCCGTCAAGCCTCCACCGTCTATACCTCGGACGATCCCACATGACAAATAGCGGCGCATCGAAGATAATAGAATTTATGATAGTAGTTTACAGGCGCGTCTATTGTTCGCGCGGGTAACTCGTACACACGGTACGCGCACCCAGCCAACCGAAGTGGACCCAAGACCCGGCTCGATCAACCGCCGGATAACCACACTTATATTCTCGTACGCGAACGAGCAATCGCTCAATTACCGCGCGCCGGCTAATCTCGTTAGAACTCGCACCACCTACTAACTGTCTATTGTTTTCCAGAATTATTACAGGATGCCGTGTGCGGGTGCGGTCGAGCGTGTACCAAGCACCAGAACAAGAACGAGGAAGATCGTTGTTCGGATTCAAAGCGGTGGTACGTACTTTCGTACGTACGTATGCGTACACGCGCTTAGCAGCATCGCCACGAAAGCAGCGCGACTAGGCACAGCCCTGAGCTCGAAGCCGAGCTTCAATACAACGCTGCATACGTTTAGCTAAATTACACTTTATATATACCATTATTATTTCATGGTCCCACTGATGTACCCTCTCACGGCTGACGCCTTTTTCTCGTCCCCCACCCTTTTCTCTACTTATCCTCCTTCGTTCCTGCCCAGCAAAGCCGAGCAAAAAAGCGACGCGCGAGCAACCTTCTCCACCTCTATGGCCAGCAGCACCAAGTAACATCGCGATCGTTTCATTCCGATCGCCGTATTACCGTTAACTAGATCGTTTTTTTCTCTCTCTCTTTCTCTGCACGCTCACTCTCGTTCGCGAACAACGTCGCGCAGTTCGATCGTTTCAACGTTTGCCGGATAAGGTACGTGTGTTATTACGGTTCATTACGCGGATATCATCAAGGGGGAGAGGGATCGGTAATGCACGGAATCGCAAACGCGATCGCGTCCCTTCCCTCGTGATATTTCCACCGTTTCCTTTTCCTCTCTCCGCGTTTTCGGCGGAAGATCGTCATCAGACGCAAGAAAGAAAGCACGAGAGAAAGAGCAAGGATGGAAGACGGAGGAACAGGAAGAAATAGAACTCTCCGATCGGCTGATAAAACCATTCTAGAACGTCAATGGTTTTTCAGCAAAGGAACTTCCAAGTCACAAAGACCCTTTACCGTAAGTAATCAGACATGCAAAATCCTTCTTTTGTGCGATCAATCTTCCCCTATCCTCGTTCAACCACGTGCCACCGTCTCTCTCTCTTTCTCTCTCTCTCTCTCTCTCTCTCTCTCTCTCTCTCTTCTCCTCTTAATCGAACCGCCCTGCTTCTTGATTCCAGCGATACCTTCGCCCGTCCGTTTTTGACGATCTCTCCTCCACGCACCGAACTTTCACAAGTCATTAGGACAAGCGTCGCGTTATGTACGAGCTTTCACCCACCTATTTTTTTCTTCGATCGTAAAAAAAAAATCTGTATTAAAATCTGCGACAACGTTGCAGTCTTCCTTCGTCCTTTCTTCGTTTCTCTCTGTCGAGGTCTGCTCGTCTGCCCTCTCCGCCGCCGCTCGTCTAACAGCTTAAGGGAACGTTTGAGACTAAACTACCACTAAGGTTGTCATATTGCTCCCGATCTCGAATCTGAAATTCAAATGGCCGCCGCGCCATGACTTTCAAATCTATCGATTAGCAGACAGCACCGCGAGCAAGTACAAATTCACAGTAGCAAACGGGACAGGCCGCGAGAATATTTATGCTTTCGGAAACGAAAGAGGGTAGTGTCCCTGGCAAATGAAAAATTTATTCCGCGAATCGCCGTCTGTCATTTCGTACCCTCGCGTAAACGGGTAGCGAGGCGAAGAAATTTGTCGATATTTTTAACGTCTCCTCCGCTTTACTTGTCTTTCATATATATGTACGTTCAATTGGTAACTATATATAGATTCATTTTCAAATGACAGCGCATTTTGAGAAATTTTCAGAAAATGCAAATCCCATTCCAATTTCCTTAGTGCTTCCAGCTTTAACGTCGATGCCTCAGGTACTCGATACGTGATAATTATCAAGAGGGAGGAACGATCCACGCACGATTCGTTCGTAGAAGTAACCCGATTGCACGCAAATCCTCCGCTTAAAAAGATTTACTTATCAGCCGTCATGTAAGGCGGTAATTAATTATTTGGCCTCGAGGCGTTCCGTGGCGCGAGCTCGCGCGCGGAACGAGAGACCGAAATTAATTCAATTTAATCCACGTCCACGCGAGGCAGGCGCGAAGAAGATCCCTGCATCCCCCCGGTCGTTGGCCCTTTCTTCCGTTCACCCGTCAAGCGCAAAAACAAACGGGTCAGGGGATCCACTTATGCAAAACACGGCCGACGGCAATTAAAACTAAATAACAATTAGATGGCAAAGGGATGAACGCGTGACCTTTATGAACGCGTCGCGCGAGCATAAAAGGCGAGTCTCCGTCTCCTCTTCTCTTCCTTTTCCTTCAGACCAACTCGCGCTTTTCTACCTATTTTCTTCTTTTTTTTTTTTTACTTCTTTCGAAATAAAATCGTCCCTCGTCCCTATCTCGATGACTTACTCGTCTCTCTCGCGGGGCTGTGATTTCGTCCCGTTTCTGCATGCGCTGTGCATCACACACGCGTGATCCGGCGCCCCTTAAGTATGGCTTTCAATACGCGTACGGGCAATTTAAAGGAACGGGCAGAGCCCGCGGTAGCCAGAAAGACGGCCACGCCCCCGATCGCAACTTTGTCGAGTAATAATTAGCGATATCAATTAAAAAATTTCCCCTCGTCACTGGCAATTAATTCGGAGCCGTTTCGAATTTCTTGCCGGTCTTGTTCTCCTCTTTTCCTCTGCCCTCCATTATCGCCGGAATGAGTCTACGTTCTCTGGCCGTTCGGCTCGATCCGGTGCGTTACCCGAACCGAATTTGCATCCATCCCTGCCCCGCGGTGTTTCCATAGTAATCTCAAGAGGTGCGTAAGAATAAAAGAAAACGAAGAGACAGGTGAAGAGGCGCAGGTTAACGGCATCTTTTTTTGGAATATTCGTCAACGCTACTCGAAAGTGGGTGCCGCGTCCGTGAGTATTTTCTTAGACACGCGTACAAGAAAGCCATTCACACATCACGGTCGCGTAGTGACACAAAATAACCACAAGTATTTCAACGGGGGGAATAAAACGAAGAGAATCTTCTCGGGTGGAAAATAGCCGTGCGCTGAACGAAGAAAAGAGAGGTTTACGCGATTGAATTCCATTGCAATTCTTGCAATTAAGCAATAAATACGAACGTTACCGCGGATGCTGCAAACGTTCCACGAGTAAACAGAAGTATTTTACGAGCCTATAACATCCGTAGGCAAAAACTCGGTGCCACAATTAGCGGTGCGTTTCGCGCGAGAGACCGGAGTCGGAGTCGTTCCGACAAAGTGCCGTCTCTCGCGAGTTTACAATCGAAAACGAATCCTCCGAAAGAGGCGGACGAGACACGCTTAAAGAAGAAGACGCTTAACGAACCCTTATGGATAATCGCGCGCTAATGAGAGAGAGAAAGAGAGAGCGAGAGAAAGAAAGAGAGAGAGAGAGAGAGAGCAGCGCTAATGCGAATCGTAGCTTTCGCGAGAGGAACACAACCGACCCGCGCGATTATCCGTATCGCCGTGTGTCTGCGGGCAATTATAAGTTCCTCGCCGTCTCGCCTCGCCGGATATAACTCGAGTATTTCCATTCAGGGTCTCTGCCGCGAGCGTCGAATCAAGTGCGATCAAAGTCGTAACGACAGATTCTCCGTGACGAGAGAGAGAGAGAGAGAGAGAGAGAAACTGAAAAGTTTCCGCAGACAGACAAGTATTCGTAACTCGTAACTCCCAGTAAGTTAAATAAACGATACTGTTCTTCGTTCTTTGGAGTCGTCTGTCCTCGTCGTCTGTTATGACGACTGGATAGTAGCGTGAGGGAAGGACCTGCCGATCGGGCCGATGGAGAGGAAATCTCATTGCTTCCACGAAGGATCTCGTTTATAATCGAGTTCGAACGGTCGGAACTTTGTTTTCTTCTTGCGTGTAACAAAGTTGGTAAAGCGGGTTCTCGGTTGGTAAAGGGCGTTCACGTACCAACGGCTGTGTAATTCGCCCGGCCGATGATCCGGTCGCAAGAACTGTCAGTAACAAATGTGCAGCCGGCCGCGAGCACGCCCGAAATCGCGCGATCAGAAGTCACGGTAACTTTAATTACCAGTTTTCAATTCGTTAGCGGTGCGCGACCGCGGCCACGATACGTGACTGGAATCCGGCACGTTTGCCACGGCAAAAAATTAGCATGCCCCTCCGCGACGTACCGCGACTCCTCGGGTTCATTTGCAAAGACGCGAGGGATCGATCGATCGATCAGTTGTCGCTGACTGGCCGCGCCCGTGTTTAAGGAACACCAGCTTCCAAGCTGGATAATACCAAGCGTCGAGGCAGCGTGAACCTCAACTTCGACTCGAATCGTTTTCTAACTGTTATTATTATTAGCAGATCCTTGAGTTTCTTTTGTGAAATGATTAATTCGCGATCGTGTTAATTCGTGAAGTGAAACGTTATTAAATTACGAGCAGAAATTAATTATTGAACGAGACGAGACTTGCACACTGAAACTCATAGATGTAGAAATGTTAAACAGCATTCCGCCTGTGAATCCCTTCTTATATATCCTTTGGTTTCTAATCAAAGTACTACGTAGTAACGACTCGTACATAACTAATTCCTAACAAGAGAAATTTATATACTTTGAAAAAATGTCCGTAACAAAGTGTTCTCCGATACAATACGAAAAGCATTTGTACCATCTTTCCATTTTTCAAATATTTTACGTAATTTAATAATTCCATGGCATGCCTGCTGGACAAATAACGCTTACGCTCACGATACGAAGATTAATTATTCCCAGTTCGATGTAATAGCCGAAAACGTCATACATTGTTGCGAGATGTCACGCGAATCCAGAAAGAATCCTTCCTTCCCTAATTGAATTATCCCTAATTAAATTAAAAAAATCTCCCCGACCGTTAATTAAACAACACCGTTCGTTGTAACCGAAACTTCGTTGAACGTGACAATCTATATATTCTGCAATTTCACAACACGTGCCATTAATTATCAATTACGATAAACGTTAACTAGCCTGCCGCTGAATCGGCGATCCGTCGTTTCCGATTTCTCATCGCCGAGTCCCTGTAGCGCTGTCTATCACCGCGATTGACACTGTGTAAACTCATCGCTGATCCGTATGACCAGTGCGTATCACTCGTATCGAGTACGTAACTCTCGTGTATGTTGTAGTTCCGGAGCGGATAAACTTTCGTCTACGAGAACGAGTTGGCGAAATTCAATTTTTATTTTTTTTATTTGTTTTTTTAGCGAAAATGGTCTCGCCATTCGCGTAGAACGTAGATACAACGACGAGAGAGAGAGAAAGAGAGAGAGAGAGAGAGAGAGAGAAGGAGAAGTTAAATAAAAAAAAATTAAGGGAATTAAGCGAAAAATGTCCGGAAATATGAAATGTACGCATACGTGAAATCTACAGTAATATTAAAATAGTAGATAAAAGCGTTTCCTTCGTATCGGATATCGCGAGTTATTCGATCGTCTAAATTAAAATACAAATGAAAATCCCGAATAAACCGTAGACACGGTTGTTTACGAGGATTTCGGGGGCCGCGCGCGTGTCCAGCACGGGAGGGAGGGTGGGAGGGGGGGAGGGGAAGAGGAGAACGTTGTTGCCGCCTGTTGGAAAATTGGAAATTCGAAGCGTTCAAAGCCACCGCGCGCGGGTACGATACGCGCGTTAATTTTAAATAACGATACGATTGATACGTTTACATAAATTCAATTAAGGGATATGCGGCTGGAAATTATCATTTACCCGCATGAGCGTAACGCGAGACGAATCGAAAAACAAGTCAGAATACCGCGGAGGCAGCGCGCGCGCGGCATGGGCGTTGGCTTGTGTGAATCGTAATCGCGTTATCGTAACGCCTGCCAACGCGGCGAACAAAGGGAAATTCGATTTGAAAATACCACGGCGCAGAAAACAACGCGTTTGCCGCAATGCGAAATAATTTGCTCGCTGGCCGTGCGAAGCACCTCCCGGTATCATTATGCGTTTTACGCGACACTGTTCCCCGCCGTAATTCAATGCCTCTCCGCGGCTCCTGCTTTGTGTTACACGGCGGCTAAACATCATTATTTGTAAACGGGGCGGGGGGGGGGGAAGGGGGTATGATTGATCGAAAAACGATGAAAGTGGCTCGCCCCGTCGCCTCACCGTCCCGCCGCCTCGCTCCGTGAAAGACAGATCGACGTTTGTGGAAACGAACGCCATTTCCTGCGCCGGCACAAATTCGGTTTCATGGAAATGAGCGAAACTCGCTCGTGTCTGGCTTTTGTTTAAATCCGCGTTTCCGCGACCGACTCACTCGGAGTCGGACCAGAATTTTGTTTCGTTACGTCGTAGCCCGCGGTAGAGAAAATAATACCACATCGCCAGTTTCCCCGGGATATTGCAAGAAATCTCTTCGTTCGACGTTCGACGAGAGACGAAACGAGAGACAATGCCCTGTCTCTCACGCGTATTCCAATTCTCTGTACGATCTTTCATCAGAAGGGAGTTTCGTTGTTTGGAAAGTAAACTTTGAGAAAAATTTCGTCGACCCGCGCGATCACCTTCGCGTTTCCTTAAATGCTTTGTTCGAGTTGTTGTTGAGATATTGTGTTTCCCGAAAGACACCGCTTCTTTGGTCGTTAGTCAACGTTGTATCGGAAGCTCTTGGTCGGTTTCCCTCGTCCAAAAGTCGCAGGGCTTAAATCGTTTGTAACAAAGATTTAATTGAGGCAATTAACGGGGGGCAGGGTCGAAAAGTGGAGAAACGAGAACGGGAGTGACAGGGAAGTGGTGCAACGGAAGGGTTGTCTGCGCGCGGGCACGGCGATCGAAAAGAGAGAAGCCGACACGCGAGGGGACACGCGTGCTCTGCCTCAATATTTATGTACAAGGTGCCCGCGACAACGCGATCTCTGTTTTCCAGCTAAAGGGTGAACGTTAATAGCTGGCTGCACCAGCAAGAGTAACGTGCAAGCTTCCGTAAGAAATTATTTACACACAAAGTAAGTCCACTGACAAAATTCAATTAATACACCCTTTGAAGCCAGAGTTATAATTAAAAAGTTGATTGACACGCGTTTTTTGTGGACGACCAGTGAAAGCTGCGCGCTTTTTTCAAAAAAAAAAAAAAAAAAAAGAAAAAATGCAACTTGACACTAGAACTACCAAAATGGTCAAAATGACCAATCGATAATTTCTCGTTTAGCCATTTTACAGATACAAAACAGTGTAGACATTTTTAGAGACTTGAATGAAATATATAAATAAAAGCTTGTGAGCTCTAGCAAGTTAATAAGTTACACCTGCAAGTTACATCTTCCATTATTTGTCCCTTGCGTTTCGTATCTTCGCCCTTTTTTATTTCATTCATTTTCCGCGCAAAACTGTGGAAAGTCGCGAGGAGTATACATCTCCGAAGAGTGGGCCGCGATCAATTTTGAGACTCTGAGGTTTTAGGGGGAACGTTCTTACTCGCGTTTATTATTCGCGCAGCAAACACAATGCGTCGTAAAGCAACGTGACTAAGTACAATCTATTGTACTGTAGGACCGTGCACCTTGTGGAAAAACTCTGAATGGAAATTCTGTCTACATTTTTCCAGTAATCGAGCCTTCAGGCGAGACGGACAAGCGAACGACAGTAGCAACGACAGACAGAATTAGATCCCGCGACTTCAACGATTGCGTCGTGGTAATTTTGCAAAGAGCGGAGCGCGCGTTTATATTTATTCCTTTCACCCGTCCTTGGCTGCGCAATCATTGTCGCCGTTGTCGTCGTCTAATCCCAAGCGTTCGTCTCGTAAAGTGCCGTTTTAGGTTTGCCTAAATATCCAGGCTCGAGACGTAGGCGTCTCTCAGACACACATCGCGAAAAACGCAAAAACGTTTGAAAAATATCGTAGAATATTTTCTAAATGACTGAATTTAATTTACGATCGGACAGCAGGTGAAATTTATACGTCGTTAAATCGCCGCGTAGGATCTCCCAACTTTGTTGATAGGTTTGCTCCTTAATGCGAGTTGAAAGAAACTGGCGAGAAACTCGAATTGATCGTAAATAAATATACGTCAATGTTGTAATCCCGAGCAACGTGCATCAAGATGCTATTTTGTGGATTTATCTCTCGATAATAACACGGCTGTGACAAGTTACAGTTAGGTAACAAAGGAACGTTTCATTAAAATACTCTGCACGTTAGATTCTCTGCGGCCGGAGGTTAGCGAATGAATTCAATTGAATTCTAAATTCCGAAACTGAACGACTCAACTCCAAATTGTTTAGCAACGATCCAACGATATTAACTGAGAGAGTTGAAAGGAAGATCTTCTGTAATTTTTTCGTCTCGAAATGTTTTTTTTATCGTAACGCATCACGGCAATCGGTAGGTACCAAATAAATCTGTGAAGAACAGAAAGATGGAAGTATCAAGTACGTAGATAATTTCAATAAATCTCTGACGGTTGTGACAATTTTCTAGAAGAAAAGTTTTATCAACATTGCATCCACGCCGTGTCTCATTTTTTTTTTTTAAATTCTGCCAACAACGTAAAATTACACTGTGACTCGAAACTACTTTTTAAATTCACGATCTTTCGGCTTCGTTCGATTCTTAGTACACATGCCTTTACACCTGTTAAATCATCCGTAACGTGATGATTATATAAACGGCAGATCAATCTGTTCTAGGCGTAGAAAGAAATCTGAATGAAATATCCTTTCAAAGCGGTCAGAGTTTCTATTCTGCTTCGTATTGGCACGTCTCGCCGCGGCGAGAGACGAGAGTTTTAAAACTCGTTTGCAGCGATACAAACGATACGACGAGGCACGTACGCTATTTATCCGTGAATGAGATAAAGCAGTCGTTAAACGGGGAACAGAACGGTGTATTAAAACGAGGCATAAAGTAACGCCCAATGTGAGAACCGAAGTAATTTACGCCCGGTGGTTAAGTAACATTCTCGGACCTGTAAGACCTAAGAAGATTGCTCGAGAAGTAACGATCGGGTATCTCGATTCCGTCGTAAAATCTCTGCCTGCGGTTCTAGGGGTCATCCTCGTTTATGCCTGCTGCTCGTGTGAAAATTGAAATGAGGCGGCTTCTGTTACAC
The DNA here is from genome assembly GCF_011392965.1 of Frieseomelitta varia. Taxonomy (NCBI): domain Eukaryota; kingdom Metazoa; phylum Arthropoda; class Insecta; order Hymenoptera; family Apidae; genus Frieseomelitta; species Frieseomelitta varia. The sequence continues at coordinate 31,911 of NW_025110751.1, forward strand.
AACTGGATTGCTCCTCACGATACAATTCTTCTCGTGACTGTTCGATTTATCCGCACGCATAATTTCTATTTACGTTAATTTCAGACTGAAGTGAATTTGTGGTTTCGTGGATTTATTTTTGAAGCCGTGTTTTTTCCGTGGCTTCTTTTTTTTTTTTTTTTTTTTGACAGACGATTCGTTCGTCTTTCTTTATTTTAGATTTCCGCAAAGTTAATTTAATGGGATAAACTATAAATCCACTTGTGTATGATATTATAATTTTATTTTTAAAATGTGTGATTTTAGTATTAATTAATAATAGAGAAAATTTTATCATTTATTAATTCTTTCAGTTCAGATTAAATTTCGTAATTAGGATTATTGCAATTTCAGATTTAATATTATGAAAGTAAAAAGATGTCTCGTTGGTGTATGCAGATACTTTTCGGAGCTATGAGTGACATTAAAAAAAGAGAATGAAATTGAATTTTCTCACAGATATCCAGCAATTCCAACAAAATAAATATTTTATCACAAATGCAATCATCGTTGTTATTTATTAAAATATCAAATTATTTATCAAAATATTTTAACATTATTGCATTAAACATTAAAATATTAAATTAAACTAGATATTAAAAAGTCAGAAGTACTGGACGAATTTTTACATTTTTCCTCGATCAAAGCAAAGAGTTAATTAGCAACTAAATTTCACTTTAGCCCCCCCCCCCCCTGGTGCAACTGACAATTCCTCTCTTAGTCTTTATTGTAATTACATTCCAATTAAACTCTTCGACATCGACACCTCCAATTAACTTGGAAATCTTACAAGTCGTCGTGCTCACCGAGCAGGAAGAAGCCAAACGGCGACGAGTTGCTCAACCCCTTCCCAGGCGAAGGATCCACGATTCTGGATACCCTAACCGAGTATCAGGCCTGTATAGGTATTACACGCGATGTGGAAATCATGGTGGCGGCGTGGTCGAGCAAGAGAGGTGAGAGAGACGCGGCCACGAAGGTGTGAAGGCCACGCAAGAAGGAAAGCAACCCGCGTTGTGATCGCCCTTTCCCTCCTCTTGCTCGTTTCTCGGTGCAGGTCTGCCAATGAACGGCATTCCAACGGCATCTCGACTCGTTCATTGTCGATCTCTCCCCCCCCCCCACCTCTTCTCGAAAACACTTTCGATCAATCCGGTCTTCTTCTAAACGCGGCACAACTGTCGTTCGCTACCTGTTGTCACCTTGCACCTGGACCAGCCACCCTCGAACATCGCGATTTCGATCGCTCTTTTCTTGTTTCCATTTCGTTCTTTCATCTCGTCTCATTCTTTCGTTTCTTTATTTTAGTTCTTTGCTTGTCGTGTGCTTCAGTGGAAGTTTCTCTTTTAAGCCGAGTCTTTTTCTCTTAAATTTATCTTTCTATCACTTTCGCGCTCGATGTCAATTCGTTTCTTTCCTATTTATATTGTATTTTATAATTATATATTTATAATTGTTATAATTATAATTTTAATGTTTTATAATTATATATTTATAATATATTGTTTATAAATATATAATTATAATATATTGTTTTATAATTATATATTTATAATTATTATATTTATAACAATTGAACTACGAAGAATTTTCTACTCTGTCTCTTCGATATTATCTTTTTGTACATTTCCTATTTCTGTTATTTCGTCCCTTGTTTGTTCATGGCAATCTTATAAAAACTTACACTTATAAAAACATTAATCTCTCCCGTTGTGTGTTTTACCAATTTTACGAAATTTCTTGCTCTCTCTTTCGAGTTATATATATGTATATTTATATTTATTATATTTATTTATTCATATATATATATATATATATTTTTTTTCATTGCAATTATTTAGAATTGCAGACCCTCTCTCACCTTATCTGATGTATTCTATCAATTTTATTAAACTCGTAATTTCCCAGTCGTTTTATAACTTCAGCCTTTTCCTTCTTAAAAATTTACTCTTCCATTGCGCGTCCTTTATTTATATCCTACACACGCGTACGTTCGTTGCAGTCGTTTACTACTACTACCAAAGAGCTTTCGACAGATCTCTCTTCCTTTCTGTGCTTCTCGATCACGGACCCACTTGCTCAACAGCACTTATACGTACTCTCTCGTGCTATTCCCGGGTCTCTCAGGCAATTTCACGGCGCTTTGCCTCTTTTACCAGCCAGCAATGACTCACAATGCTCGTTTTTAACAATGAAAGGATTAACTGCGTCGCGAGTGTACAATGCTCATTGAAAAACCGGGTATAACGTGTATTTCATAACGTTATCGTTGCCCGATCGTTCGCGACTCGATTCTTGAAATTCCGTTAAATCTGGCCATCTATCCCTCGCCGATCTCCAGTGTATAATACACGTAACAATCTAGTTTCCATCGAGTTTCGATCGACGCGAACAATTTCCAATCTTCGTCCTTCTCCTCGACCATCCTTTTTCCATCGGTGTTTCCCCAACAGGATTGAATCGACGAGTCCACAATTAAATTGAAAGAAAACTTTAGTCAAACGAGAGCCTGGGAAATTATATTATTTCGTAAAGAGGTTTCAGAAACAGTTTATCCAGCATTTTTATTACGACAAACACGGTAATCGAACAGGCGTTCATTGGTGGCCGAAGTCATCGCCAAGCTGATCGTTCACGGTTCACGATCGGGTGAAATTGTCGGTCTCGGTGACTTCACGAAGAAAGAACGAAGTGGATGGACAGTGAGTCACTCGCGGGCGTACTCGTTTATTGACAGACAGAGGACACGATCGACGGTGTAGCTATTACTAAAAAAGACTCATCGATGGGGAATATTGTTTCTGTCGATGCTCACGTCTTTTCTCTATGATATCATCTTTCCAAAATCGTCGACAAAGAGCTCCTTCAGACTCTGCTCGCATAACAATCGCGTGTCTGATGCTAACGCGCACTAAGCTACTAGGCTGACTCATAGATCGATCTCAAAAGAAGAAGAAAAAAAAATCTCTTGTGTGTTTATGCGTAATTTGTGTCTTGGGGATTATGTGTAAGTTTTTGTCCCTCTCCCTTGCGAGGAAGTTAAGAGGTTAATCCTGCAGAAACGACGTGGAATTTTCACAGCGATTTACTTTCATTTAAATCACATAAAAATACCATCTAAAATTATAATACTTGGCAGATGAGACGAATTTCTATTTAGTTTCCATCTTTTTAACTCATTATATTCCCGACGATATTTTACGAAGTGAAATACGTAGTTATGTTTGCGAAATATAAAATTGCACGAGCATCATGAAATATGATTACACTAACTATAATTAAATCGATTCTCAGATCATTTTACTCCCAATTTCCAATGAATAGGTAAGTCAACGCCTATGAAACATTAACAATCCCTTCAATTCCCTTTGACATTTGAAATTTGCTACAGCAGAACGCTTTCAGTTACTTTTGAAAACTAACAAATCTAAATCTAAATCTAAATCTAAATTCTTTATCTTCAATTCTCGATTTCCGCCAAATGAACAAAAAGAAAATACAATAAATGCAAGGAGGCCGAAATTTACTCTTTTCTTTTTAATGCTCCAAATTAATTTTGTCTCTCAGTTGTCTCCAATTTCCATTTCCTGATAAACAAAAATTTAGCTAGAGAAGAGAGAGAGAAAGAGAGAGAGAGAGAGAGAGAGAGAGAGAGAGAGAGAGAAGAAGCAACTCTCAAGATCTCGAGAGACAAAGGTGGGCCAGCGCGGCTGGAGGTCCGTCCCTCACCGCGCGGAACGTCGCGAAATAAAACGCGGTTCGTCGACCCTGTGCACCAGCTGACGGTTTTCAGTGCCGGCTCCTTTCATCCGCTTGATCCCAGCGCCGATGATTCACTCCCCGTTCCCAAAGCAGCCGAATAGGAGACGAAGGACGATCGCGACGAGGACGATTGTTCGCCACGCTTCTTTTTCGTGTCTCTCCTTCCTTCCTTCCTCGTTCGTTTTCTCTAGAGATGGGATCGAGTAGGTTGCAAGTACCTCAAATCTTTACTCGTTTGTAAATTAAAAAATGTCATAACAGAAAGATCTCGTCACGAAGTGGGGAAGGTGACAAATCTGGTGAGAGGATTCTGTGTTCGATTATGGCTCGGCACAGAACCATTTGAATTGAAAAGTTTCACAGAATCTACCCCTTTTAATCTACGATTAAATTATATTTGTATAAATATAATAATATAATACTTAATAATATAATTATATAAATATAATAATATAATACTTAATAATATAATTATATTATTAAGTATATAATTATATTATTACATTTATACAAATATAATTTAATCGTAGATTAAAAGGGGTAGATTCTGTGAAACTTTCAATTATTATATAATTATATTATTAAGTATATAATTATATTATTATATTTACATAATTACATTATTAAGTGTATAATTATGTTATTATATTTGTACAATTATATTATTAAGTATTTATTTCCGATTTGCAGGTATATTCAAACTTAAGTTGGATACTTTCGTGATTATTTGCGGTGGTACTCGGTAGATAATGCAGGTAGAATACCGATGAATAGAAAATGGCGACGTGTGAAAACGAAATAATGTAGATAAATATCTTACAAATACTTGCCACAACATTTTTGATATCCATGTACTCTGAGGATTGCAAACCAGTTTGTACAAAAACGAATACATTCATGTACTTTATTTATTGCCTGCACAAATAAACAGATTTGTACAAAATGAACCTAGTTATCGCAACACTCCGAGGATCACCGAAGAATTTTAATTTTTCCAATATCTATTAATTAATTCAAATAGTTATTAATTCTTAATTTCTATTAACTGCTCGAATAGTTATTAATTTTCAATTTCTATTAATTGCTCGAATGATTATTAATTTCGAGCCTTGCAAACATCGAATTACTCACAAACACACACGTTTCTTTTTTCTTTACGCTCATTCCGAGGATTGTACAAAGTGAATACGCTGCGATCGAAACATTTTTACTAGTATTGATTAGTTTGGTGATTCAGAAAACGGGACGAACAGCACTTGGTCCCATCTTTAGCTCTTTCGTCCTTTCGATCGGAAACGTCCTACGAAAGGAACGAAGATAAATGCGCGTCCCGCGGAAACTACAGAGGCGAAGAGAAGGTCGAAAAGACGAGAGGAGAGCCTTTGGGGGAACGGTGTCTGGCCGGCTTTTATTTGGCAGCAACGAGACGATGACCTCACTGCTCATTAATGCATCGCCAAGCTGGCTAAATCGGGCGTCGCTGACGAATCTGGCACGGTGTCCGCTCGGACACCTTGTGAAAAATGTGCCTCGTTTTCTCGGAGTTCTCACCCCTGGCCGGTCACCGCCTGAATCCCGACCGAATTAGAATTCGACTTTTGTCCTTCCACCCTTTCGGTTCGTTCCAAAAAGAAAGAGCAAAGCATCTCGCGGATATTGGATTCGAGTTCGATGTGGTGTGTTTCTTGGTTTAATGAAAAATTTCCTCAGGAACGTGTGTCGATTGTATCTGGTTTCTTATAATCATGGCTCTTCTTTCGAGTCTCGGTGACACGTTCTAGATGAAATTTACGTTCTTTAACGTAGAGCATGTTGACATCTTGGACAGCACGAAATAGTGTCATCCTGGTTTTTATTCCGGAATTTTTTTAAAAATCGGTTTTTAATATCTCTCGAGATTGAACGATTTAACTAAAACTCGAAGAGTGAAATTGTAAGGTTAATTATTGATCAGTGCCCACATTGATTTTAATCTTCATCCATATTAAAATTATAATATATAATATAATAATAAATTGTAGCCAGAATAACATTTGCGTATTTATCGTCGTCTTACAAGATTTTCAATGCCAGAAATATAATACTGAAACGATCGAAACGACCAATTTGTAAACTGCAGAAGCGTCCCAATTTCTTTTCTCCGATTTCATTTACACTTCGGTACTTTATTCATTCTCATTTTAACTTCGTCCTCCAATTAATAAAAAATTCTTTTCCCTCCAATTAATTTCACTCCACATGCTCAAATCGTCATTTCTCTTTTTTCACTTTAACGAACACGACCTCTATCCTCGATTCTGATTCATGCCCCCGTTCGTCGATCCGTCTAGATCCAAATGGGCAGTCGGTGCCAAATCGTTATCAATTAGAAAGACGACGAAGACAAAGGTGGAACACGTGTAACGAGCACAATAAGCTGGCAGAATTCGTCGAGCATGGCACCTCTCGTCGGTGCCAGCTACTCTTTGGGAATGCCATCGTTTGACGAAAAGCGGTTGACAGCGGTTCAGCTCGCGTGTGACAGCGCGTTGGAAAGCGTCCTGCACACGTCCTGCTCCCTTTCTCTCACTCCTTGCGATTTTCGCGATTTGAGCGGCGCAGCAGGTCGATCGAAGGCGACCGGAGGACTTCGTTCCTCTCGACAGTTTTCGTTCTGCTCTGGTTCTCTTACTTTCACTCGGGTGTCGATTGAAAAGCTGCACGTCGCTGGTGTCTCGCGTGAAATCGGCGTGACGACTCATCGAAGATCATCACGCGACGAGTTGCAAAGACTTTGTGGAGAGACTGGTGGTCTCGAGAAATCGCTTCAGTTTTTTGGGAAATTTTGATCGAGAAAAGAGTGGCCTCGAGTGAACATTTGAAATTCGCGTATTTCAACGAATTGTCGATTAAATTAATAACGACTGACAGGGAGAACGAACGACTCCGATTATATGAACACGAAAGATAGAAATTAAATTAAATTGCAGAACATTCGGACAGAAACAAGGAAGATTCAAGTTAGGTAAATTACGAGAAATATTCGATAAAAGAAAATTTAATCTCTTGCGCTGGAATGACGTGCCACGCGCGTCGAGAATCTTTCGTCCGAAAATTGCAATATATTCTCTAGTTTTAACTATATTTAAGTATAACCCAGGCAAAACAAATAATAAATTCACTACTCCACAATAATTTCTATCCAGTGACATCATAATAGTGACATGATAACCAACGAGTTCGAAAAGAAAGCGGCGAATTATTGTATACGGTCACTCGTTATGGTCCGCAAATCGGTTGCCAGCGCAAGTGGTTGAAGAATGAAAGATAAATTCGATAAAAAATTAATAAATATTCAATGGAAAGAGAAAAATACTTAATACTTAAGAATATTAAATTTTTCTAGAGAGAAGACGAGGTGAATTGGAATTTCTTTGAGAAGAATTCAGCGATTACGATTTCGTCTCGCGAGTGGAAAGTTTCGAGAGCAGAGAAATGTTATAGCGTCGTATAATTAAATAGCTGTAATGAGTGGACTGTTCATGTTTATGCAGAAATGTGCAGAGAGTACGTAATATGCGAAAATGTGGAAATCATTAGAGTGCATATAACGAATAGCGTAGAAATGAATAGAATGCATGAATGGTAACGTATCTACAGTATGTTACAACATTTAATGGCCAGATATTAGATATCTTTATATTTGAAAGAAAACGGGCAACGCATATTTTGCTTATATTTTAATTACGACTGCAGAACCAGGGCTATTAAATTACAATGATCACGACGTTTAAAGTGTCTTGAAATTACGTTTTTTGAGATATCCAATTAAAGTATAATTAAAGCCCGAACTATACAACTAGTCAAATTCAGTGAACGTTCATTTCTTTATTAGCCGATTCAAAATAATACTAAACTTCATTTTCTCGCATTCCCTATTTCGTCCTTTTATTCTTCGTCAGCATTTAGGAAAACGCGAAATTGCACAAATATCCAGCAGCGAGGTAATTTCATTGAGGTTTCATTTTTTTGAGATAATTGAACGAGACATGAAATCTCATTTTACGAATGATACACTCACGATGTTATGGCTCTCTAGCAATGAACTAAAATTATATTAACATATTACTAAACTTATTACTAAAATTTATAACTTTTCCTTTTTAGAGTTTCGCAACGTTGCATTTTTAGAAACTTTAATAACTTTTGCAAGATATAAATATAATAAAACTTTCGTGTCCTTTGTATTACAAGTTTCTTCCTGTTTTATATCTGATTTTTATATCTTAGTTTCACTGTTAAAACGGTGTATTCTCTGAAAGAAAATCTTTCCTTCGCCCTGCCGAATTATACGAACTTACGAAAATATCGCAGACCAGTTAATCAGCAACAACAGTTCTGTTGCGATTCTCTACAATTTTTATATTTTAGTTCCAGCGTTAAAACTAAAAGGAAATTATTCCCGTTAAAAAGGGAATTTTTCTTTCGCCCTGCAAATTATACGAATTTACGAAAATATCGTAATCCAGTTAATGAGCAACAACAGTTCCGTTGCAGAGATGATCGAATGGCGTTGGACACGGATGGGTTCAGGAATCGAGATCGTTCGAGGGAGAAGCAAGTGGATCGAGCGAGCTGCGACTGCTGGGTGAGTCAGAGAGAAAGTAAGAGCCGTGGCAACCTCGTGATTCGACGGTTTGACGAGCCTAGGAGAACAGGCCATGGATTAGAAACGCGAACTTCATCGGGGGGCCATCGTCCGCTGCGACGTTCGTCGTTTCTTTCGCGCCGCAGATCACGAGGAAATTTCACGATACGCGATCCAATCTCTGCAATCAACCGCGTCCCTCTTGGTCCACAAATTCCAGAATTTGCTCGATACTTTCTATCGTCTCCAACATTCTAAATTTCCAAGTTTCTAACATCCTTTTGTTCCGTAACATGGAACTCGAATTCGAATATTAAATTTTAACGCGACAAATTGCAACACCTGAAGCTTACCTAAAGGAGATTTTCCGGGCAACTCTCGTATTTTTTTTTCTGCGCAGTCAAAACTAAAGACAGATTTTTTTTTCTGTAGTTAAATATCTCAGCTTTCAAAGTTAATTTAGTATTGGATTGTTGCAGAACGACCAAATTCCTAATAAAATTCTTGGGTTCTTTATTCACTGTGTTGTTTCTTTTTCTAGGCAGTCAAAATTAAAGACAGATCTTAGTTAAATATCTCAGCTTTCAAAGTTAATTTAGTATTAGATTATTGCAGAATGACCAAACTCCTAATAAAATTCTTGGTTTCTTTATTCACTGTGTTGTTTCTTTTTCTAGGCAGTCAAAATTAAAGACAGATCTTAGTTAAATATCTTAGCTTTCAAAGTTAATTTAATATTAGATTGTTGTAGAATGACCAAATTCCTAATAAAATTCTTGGTTTCTTTATTCACTGTGTTGTTTCTTTTTCTAGGTAGTCAAAATTAAAGGTAGATCTTAGTTAAATCTCAGCTTTCAAAGTTAATTTAATATTAGATTGTTGTAGAATGACCAAATTCCTAATAAAATTCTTGGTTCTTTATTATTCTTGGGTTTTTATTCACTGTGTTGTTTCTTCTTCTAGGTAGTCAAAAATAAGGATAGATCTTAGTTAAATATCTCAGCTTTCAAAGTTAATTTGGTATTAGATTGTTGCAGAATGACCAAACTCCTAATAAAATTCTTGGGTTCTTTATTCACTGTGTTGTTTCTTTTTCTAGGTAGTCAAAATTAAAGGTAGATCTTAGTTAAATCTCAGCTTTCAAAGTTAATTTAATATTAGATTGTTGTAGAATGACCAAATTCCTAATAAAATTCTTGGTTCTTTATTATTCTTGGGTTTTTATTCACTGTGTTGTTTCTTCTTCTAGGTAGTCAAAAATAAGGATAGATCTTAGTTAAATATCTCAGCTTTCAAAGTTAATTTGGTATTAGATTGTTGCAGAATGACCAAACTCCTAATAAAATTCTTGGGTTCTTTATTCACTGTGTTGTTTCTTTTTCTAGGTAGTCAAAATTAAAGGTAGATCTTAGTTAAATATCTCAGCTTTCAAAGTTAATTTAATATTAGATTGTTGAAGAATGACCAAACTCCTAATGAAATTCTTGGGTTTCTCATTTACTGTATCATTATTCCTATTCTGTGTTCTATGTAGAGAACAAGTTTACTACTTTAATAAGTTTACAATACAATAATAAACAAATATTAAAATATTAAAATATTATATATATAATAAAATTTTAATAATTCAGTTGTTGATAGTTCTAGCGTCAAAGAATCCCGAATGATGTTGCCAGAACAGAAAGTTCCTTGCAAATTTGAAAAACAGTGGAACATTTAGCGGTAGTCTCGGGAATTTTTATACCCATACAATGGCAATTTTCTCGTTCCCGCTTCGTATATAAGAACCGGCATTCGTAGTTTGCAAGCAAAGCCGCGAGGTTTTGTCATATCGGTAAAAATGCAGCTCGATCGTAGCTTTTTCAACGGTATTGTTCGCAGAGTGAAAGGTTGTGAAAAACGGCTCGTGACACCGAAAGGGAAAGGAAATGAACGAAAGAGATGCATAGTAATTTCGTAGTGAGAAAGCGTGGCTGTCTCTCCCCGTTTCACCGCGAAACAATGCAATTTCCTCATCTCGGTGTGATTCGTTCCGAGATATTTCGAACAAAAAGAAAATGAAGGAAGGAAGGACGATATCTTTGTCGTATGCTTTGCTATAGTTTTAGGCCTTGCTCGAAAATGATTCTGACAATGCGAGAACAGACGCGACTGTAATACCCATTAAACGATCGTACAACGCTTATCGTTGGTGATTGATGGGAAAAGTGTAATAATAACTGGAGGAGATTTGTTATTAATCTCTGCCAGGCGCGGAGCTTGTTATTAAATCGGAATGGTTTTTGCACGAGAAACGTGAAGAAAGGTATCTTCAATTTATCTGTCATCGTTCTGTGATTTTATTAGAGTGCCACTTGGGAAAGTAATTGCACGGAAGCGACAATTTATAACTTTACAAAATGGAACTGTATTTAACGAGGAGTGGATAAATGATCGTTATTAATCTCTGGCATGAGTATTATATACCATATTCTCATAAATCAGTGCTCGGTATCATAGAGAAAATATATAAATGACTAACTCCTAACTGTTTGCTATAAAACATGTTGGAAATTTAAAATAAATTATACGATAATGATAATAAATAAATAAATAAATAAATAAGAAAAACATTGAATTTTAATTTAATTAAAGAAATTATTAATTAATAATTAAAAAACTATTAATTTTAAATTAATTTATTTAATCTATCTTAATAATAAATCAACTGCAAAGAGTTGAATATCGATTATCGCTGGATATTGAATAAAATAAATCAACTTGCAAGGAAATTCGCTAAACAATTTAGAGGATAGTTAAATAATGAGTGTATCGGGTTACATTCGCACGACATTATCGAGAGTGAAAATCACTCGGAACCAGGATGGGAGTTTTTCCACGGAGAGAAAATAAATTCCTACGGTGCAGACACGTAACAAGACGCGCGTGTCATCCGCGTCCACGGAGCCGGTGAACGATTCGAACGGCGCCACGCGTTCGCATCTTCACACGCCACGAATTACCGAACGATGCGTCACAACGAGCTTCTGCTTTTCTCGTCGGCGACCGCTCGGGCAATAAAATATCGGGAATATCGTACGTTTTAATTTACGCCTGGACGGCGAACGAATTAATTGAAAGCAGAAGGAGAAAGAGTATCGAAGAAAATGTGGGGGACACGAGAATGAACCACTCGTCTTACATTGACTTGGATTTGAAAGAACAAAGCAAACTTGTAGACTTCAATTTAACTTTTCTTCGAACTTAACCATCGATAAACGAGTGTTGTACATAGAGCGTTTCGAGACTTTGAATAATCGAAGTTAATTTTGAAATTTCGACGAAAGCAACGAATGTCACGGTGGCCAGAATAATTATAATAATCGTAATCACATCTGAGACGACTACTCGTACTGATTTTTTTTATTAAATACCCGTTCGCAATGAATATTTTACGCGCGAAAAATATTTCAAATTTTAACGAATAACGAACTAAATGAATTGTTAAAAATATCTCGACAGATTGGGAAGAAGTTAATAAAAGATTTTCTACTTTGTTGTTATTGAAACTGTTACCGAAACTATGGAGGACCATTGTTACCAGGATGCACGCTGATGAATCCACGACGATGAATAAACACACCGGTTGCGAAAGCTGGCTACAACCGAGGATGTTGAAGATTTCGTGGCTCGATAAAGCCTCGAAAGAGAAGAAAAGAAAAGCGACGCGACCGTGGTGTAAGTCATAATTGAAAGGGAGATTGTTGGTCCAAGATTCAACGATATGCAACATCGTTGTGCATCGTGTGGTTACGAAATGGTTGAGAATGACTTGAGGAAAGAAAAAAGAAAAAATTATTTCACTCCTAGCTTTCACGTTCCTGTGATCGATCTTTGCTCTTATTCAGGGTTAACACTTTGTAAAAAAAAAACTTTGTAAAATTGTGTCAGTATCAGTCTTTATGAATCACTGTCCAGATTTGGAGTTAGAGACAAAAATGGCTCGTTTGAAGAAAAATTATTGACTAATGCGAGTCGTCATCCATCGCAATACCAATTTTCTTTGTGTATAATTATTTTTTACGTGATTTCCTAAAGCATACATTATCATGTTAGGAGCTGAAGCTTTTCACTGAGGCGTAAAATTTTACGACCATCGAGATAAGTATAAGACAAGATTCTATATGATTTCTGATTTCCTATATAAAGTGTATATTATCATATTATCATATATGGGGATTTCGATTGGCGCGTAAAATTTTACGACCATCAGGGAAAAAGATAAGACACGATTATTTTAACAGATTAAACAAATAACAGATATAGAAATGACTCTACGTTTGCGCAGCGAGATTACGTTTGAAATTTTAAAAGCAAAGGTAATTGCAGCAGAATGTCCTATTTTGATTTGCAGCGACTCGCCGAGAATATTTGTGCACGACAGAACATTGATACAACATTATTATTCGTGTCGTATAAATAAAGTACTATCGTGATTATGTTGGTGAAGTTTCAAGACTAATCTTCTAATATATATATAAAAGTTGCAAGATAGATTTGTTGCAAATGTATATATTAAAAGATTAGTCTACAGTACGAATAATCATCTGATGTTTGCAACAAGTATCAAAGACGATCCCTGTTGATGTGATAAAATATAAAATATAGTATATAGTATATATAAATATACTATAAAATATATTAAACTTGATACAATTATTATAATCAGATCTCGTTGTAATATCAACGAAATGCTAAAAACGTAAAAGGTTTCGCGAGCAACTGTGTAATATCAAAAGAAACAGAAATTTCTCTAGATCCGTAACGATGAAATCATGTTCAATTGCGTCACATTCGTCGACCGTGAACACTTGTTTGACACGGACGTTGTTAAAACAACACCTTTTCGAGTGAAGTCCTACCGATAACAATCGCGTCACGGTTAAGCAAGCTTTCGAACTGGAAAAACACCGTATTCGTCGGTGCAAACAAATACGATTCTACTTGAAGTTTAATCGTCGACACCAATATTTTTCATCAGCCGTCGCGGCGATTTCACATTGTCCGGCAGCGAGCAATATTTTTGTTTAAACGCCGTGAAGATTAGCGTCTTTTTATCGGATCGTGATAACGAATTCCGTGGACGACGTGCGTCATTTCACCGGCGCATGGTGGTTCGCGGAACCATGAAAAAGGTAGCGGAGTACAATCGTTGATAAATGGAATTTGTGTGTTGCAATCATCGTGACGGATGATTTTAGTCAGCAATTAATTCTGTCACTGTCACACTTTTCTCGAAAAGCGCCAGGTACGCGTGAGTCAACGATGAAAGGCTGTAGCCTAAAAATTGTACGATGGAAATTAGAAATTCGGCGACTGAGAGAGTGAATTTAAAAAATTTCAACTAAACTGAAATTCTCTCAAACATAGATATTTCACCCACCAGGAACTTTGATCTTTCTTGTTTCTCATTTATTTCCATTATTGAAACTTTGAATGTTATTAATTGTACAAACCTACATAATTATAAATAATTATGATACAATTATAAATAATTTTCTAAATTATATTTATTATTTTACGAATAAATTGTATTTATTTTATGAATAACTTTTAAAAATTTCATTTGTTTTTAAAATTCAAACTAAAAACTCCCTTTAAATTTCACTACGTCACGTCAAAATTTTCGTTTTGCTATTCGTCCCGAAACACCGCTTTGATCTTTATCCTCGTCATCCTTCATAAATTAAAAGCCTTGGCCCAGAGAGAGATCTTCCTCTCGACGAAGAATTCCTCAGCACCTCTCTCGTTGATGAAGATTTCTCGAGTTCGTTCAACCGGACGTCGTGGAAGAAAGAACCGGTAGGACTAGAACGTTATTTGCGCAGAGACTATGCATCATCCGGGGACCATATGTGCCTGACGATGGCCTCGGTTTCACGCGTGAATGGTGCATCGGAGTCCTCGAGCGGTATATATATTTGTCGGGGCACCCTCGACAACGAGGAAACCGCGGTCAGCGATCGTAATGCTTTGGATGATAAACAGAAGAACGAGACGGAGATGGATCACGTTGGACGAAGCTTCGAGGGCTGTTTCGAGTGGACGTGGTAGAAATGGTATAAGAAAATATCGGAGGCTGGAGGTAATAGACGTTGCTGTTTGAGCAACGTGGTGGCTGCTGTTGACGTTACGTTGAATTATGAGATCGAGGGGAAGTGAATGCCTCAACTTCGATATAATTAACACTGGAATTATCAGCATTGATCCTCCATGGATTCACAAAGGTGTGTTTTTAGAAATCTGACTGATGTAGATCGCGTTACTTTGCTGTAGAGATCTTTTTCCTAATTTTTTATCAACATTGATCTTCCATGGATTCACAAAGGTGTGTTTTCAGAAATCTGACTGATGTAGATCGTGTTACTTTATCTAATAAACGTAGCAGGATGATTGCTTTATTGCTATAGGTAATTAGCAATTGCACGTGGAAAATATGCATTTCTGTGATGTGTGTGTCTAATGAATATAAGGAAATATCGGAGGCTGGAGGTAATAGACGTTGCTGTTTGAGCAACGTGGTGGCTGCTGTTGACGTTACGTTGAATTATGAGATCGAAGGGAAGTGAATGCCTCAACTTTGATATAATTAACACTGGAATTATCAACATTGATCCTCCATGGATTCACAAAGGTGTGTTTTTAGAAATCTGACTGACGTAGATCGCGTTACTTTACTGTAGAGATCTTTTTCCTAATTTTTTATCAACATTGATCTTCCATGGATTCACAAAGGTGTGTTTTCAGAAATCTGACTGATGTAGATCGTGTTACTTTACCTAATAAACATAGCAGGATGATTGCTTTATTGCTATAGGTAATTAGCAATTACACGTGGAAAATATGCATTTCTGTCACCTTGTCCCAATTTCGTACTTTCAATTATTAGTATAATGATTATTTAACAGACAATCACACAAATCTTCGAACAATGACGTCGACGCACAACACAATTATCACGCAATAGTCCCAGTATGTAGTTCGTCTTTCTTACCAACGTCAATTCTTATCAGCAACGAGAAATTGGAACAACCGGAACACGAGCTCGGCCCGCTTGCGCAACGAAAAGCGAAAAAAAAAAAAAAAAAAAAAAGAAGAGGTGACTCAACGGGATCTGAAATCTCATCGAGAACGGGCCGTGGTCCGCGATTCCTAGCTGAAGCAGGGGCGGCGAAAGGGGTTGGAGGAAGAGAAACAATGCGTACACGTCATACGCATTCGATGAATAAGCCGGTGAATTAGGGACAGTTGAAGGGAGGGGGAGGGGGAGAGGAGGAGGAGAGAAGGTGGTAGAAGTATCAAAGGGAACGGAGGATCGTGTCGAAGGGTGGACGCGGTGAAAAACCAGAATGAGGGGCGAAGGGCGCGTGTATGCGCTGGACAACACGTTAGTCATTGATACACTTTAAACCGAGAGCTTCTAGCGGGTGACTCACATATAATAATCGTCATCGACAGCTGATCCCAGATGCGTCGAGTCCTGTGTTTCTCCCTCGATTGGACGCCGCTTAGCAGCGTCGAGGGCTGCTTTGCCCCCTCCCCCCTCCCCCTTCCGCCACCCCCCCAGGCGTGGATGCCTCTCCAGGATGCTGCGCGAAGGGATCGACAAAAGCAAAATATAGCCATTCTGGCAGCTCCCATCGTCGACCGGATGGCCCGCTCAAAAAGCGATGACTAATTCATTAAAGGCCCGCGTGGCCCGAAAACGGCGGCAGCCTTCACGCATCCACGCTTTTCCGATTTTCAATTTGGCCCTTTCGGAGTGAGGGGGGAGGGGGGGGGGCAAATGCGGTGAATCCCACGGGCGCTGATCGAGCTAATAAGAGTCACCCTTCTTTCTCTCCTCCCTGCTCGTCCTTTCTTTCTTTTTTTTCTTCTCTCTGTCGTGTCTCTCCTTTCTCTACCCCCTCGCCCCGAAAGCGCCGTTCGTTACGCACTCGATGATGATTCAACCGGTCGCCGACCGTTTGACACGACGCTTCTTTTGTGACCAACTATCGAGAGTGTATATTTGGAGCCGCTTTGTGCGTTGCGCAATACTTGACGAACGATTCGGCGGACGATGAGATTTCTCGGGGGCGCGTCCAAGTGGCGTGTGCCCTCCGCGTTGAACATCAACGACAGCGGAGGGTGCTTCAAACGGATTTGATTCCGGCCCGTTGACCGTTAGGAATTATTATATACTTTACCACTGTATCTATCCACGGCTGATCAGTCGAAAGTGAGAATCGCGAGAATCGACACGCGTTATTTCGATCGATTGCTCGGCTCGTCGATTCTTTTATTTTGCGATTAATTTCAATTTCGCAGCAATGGATTACTTTGGACTTGGCAATTTATTGTTATTGTTATTTGTAAATAAATATTGTTAGGAAAAAATCGACTTTCACTGTAACTTGAACGGATCTCAATAAAAATTAAGTAAATCCACCTAATCCCAAATTAATAGTAGCATTGTAAATATTGCAACTGTCCGAAGATTCGTGCCCAAGCACACAAATGGATCTCTCTATCAACGAAAGTATTCATAGAATATCGATAGTAACGCTAGAACTAACCAACTGACTAAAACAGAATTTTCATCAGAAATATTAAAGTGAAAAAAAAATTTTATTCGTGTATTTTATAAAAATAATCATTTAAATCTCCAAAAGTACACTGTTTTGCATATGTAGTATATCTAAAAAGAATTATGAATTAGTCATTTTGACCACTTCGGTATTTATAGTGTTAAATAAATCTACAACACCAATTGCGCCAAAAGTTTTACGTTTGAAACATTTTTTCTGTGAAAAAGAAAAAAAAGAAAGAAGGCGAAAGATCTGAGGAGCACCGACCAAGCGAGTGAAAGGTCACGCGATTGTGCCGCAGAATCGAATGCCGCGAGTGTCGAACCGCTGAATGGCACGAACGCGGTTTGAATGAAAGTTTCGATGAACCTGGGTCGGTCGGACTCAGCTTTCTCGCTGGACGTAATGCAATTTGCATGAATTACAATCGGCGGCTGCTCTCGGCTTTGCACGTTACACGCGGCCCGCGCAAACTCGCGCAAACTCGGTCGGTCACACTCTGTTATTCCCTTTGTTCTCGCGTAGAAACGAGATCGTGAGAATTAGCAGGATCGTGTGTTTCACCGTAATGGCCGACTCGACGCGTGTATGTTACCTCGTTACCGCTCCCGATCGTAAATCGGCATCACGCTCGCAAGATTAACATCTCTATCAATCATTGACGCTAGAACCACCAATGACTAAAGCGTGCAACTTTCATCCGAGACATTGAAGTGAAAAAAATAGAGATACATAAACTTTTGTTCGTGTATTTTATAAAAAATCATTTAAATCTCTAAAAATATACTGTTTTGCATCTGTAGCATATCTAAAAGAAATTACAAATTCGACCGCTTCGGTAGTACTAGCGTCGATCAAATGTGAAATTTTATTCAAATTGAATCAAGGAAAGACACTGAATTAAATCTCTTCACAACAACTTCGAGAAAAATCGTCGACATATGCTGTAAATAAGTGATTATGTCATTTCGTCATGTCGATCGGCTCGCGGATTTCGCCAAGAATCTCCACGAATTATTATCGACATGCATATTTATGCGTGACGTGCGTCTTATCGCGACAGAAGGACGAGCAATATCGCAAATAAAGCACTCGAACGGGGCGTTCGATCGATTCACGCGATGATTCACGCGGCGTCCGGCATCCGGATGAAATGATGTATTTGCCTCGCGATCGTTTGTTATTCGCGCGACATCGCAATCTGTGTTTGCATCGGGATCTGTTTGGCAAAATATTGTGCTTCTCTGTTGACATCATCCCGTCGGCCGATATTTTTATTTCTATGCGAGAATCGGAAAAAAATGACAAAATCAACGACATTCTGCGACGAATGCTGCGTATAAATTGCGATCGAAGACGATTCTTCGACCAAAACAATAGTCTCTCGTCAAGCTTGTGAAACGTTTGTGGAATTATAAGGAATTGATATCTTCTGTTTTGCTACTGTGAAGATCTGTTCCACAGGAATGATTATAAATGATTATAAATGATAAATTAATAATTACAAATGATATTAATAATTCATACTCTGGGGTTGAACTTTATTTTCAATTCATTTTGTATTCTGCTTGAAATTTCAATTAAATACTGCATTAGAGTAATTTTACTATTCGACGAATCGTTATTATCCCAAAAAATTATTATCAGGCCGAAAAGATCTCGTCTTTATCTATATAAAGATTAAACGATTATAAAAAAAAAAAGAGTGAATTAACCACGTTCAATAAAAGAAAAAGAAAAAAATTGGAAATTTTTGTTTCTAATGAAGTAATGAATACTGGAGCGAAAAGGTTGATTGCCACGACAGTTACCATTTTCATTGCCAAAACTGTCTCAGAATAATTCAAATCAGATGAATATTCTCGAAATTATCAATCAACGATGCACTATATTATTAATACTATTATATATATATATATATATTATAATATTTATATATACAAATATATAATAAATTTTATATTAAATTAAATAAATTATATATTATAATGTTTATATAATTATATATATATATTTACATAATTAATTTTATTTTATTATTCTACTTTCTATTATTATACCGCAACTTTACGTGTAAAATAAGGTGTCTCTTTTCCACATAAAATTTGTCGCGTTGTGCAAACGTATAATATGAGAGGTTAATAAATCATTTTTCCAACGGTAGCTAGAAAATCGGGGGGGTAGATGATTTTCGTCGGTTTGTTCGACAAAATGGCGATAAGATCGGGTTCGATGATCGTGGAAAGAGGGTGTCGCGAGCACGATCGTCGGGAATGGTCACGCGGTGATCGAATCTCGACGACTGGTTTCCGTGGGTGGCTCCTCCGCGAGGATGTAATTCAACGTTAACGTAGCGGAAGTCGCGATAAAACGGCCGAACAGCAGATAGCGCGCGCTCTCGCAAGAATGAACACGATTACGAAGTCTCAATGAACGGCCACCTCGGTTACGATGGTGTTCCCCACCGGAAACGGGAGGAGATAGCGCGAAAACCATACGCGCGCACGACTCGTCCACGCAATTGATTTATTTTCGCGGCGGGTGCCACGATCGAGGTACAGCTGCTCTTCTGTTACCAATATCACAACACTTTTACAGTCCCAAGTATAATTTCATTTCACTGTTCAATTTGATCAGTTTCTTTCAACATTGTGAATGAACAATTTGTCGCGCGTTGATCGAGATTCCTTCTTGCGTGAAGAGATGATAAAATAAAATTAAAGTGAAATATTACTGGTGATTTAATAATAAATGAAATAATAAAATAAAATAAAACATTAATAGCAATTTAATAATAAATAAAATAATAAAATAAAATACAAAGATTCTACCAGAGATTACTTCAACAGCTACCAAATTTCACATTTATATACACAATTATACATACAAAGGAAATCAACATTATTGTCATCATGTGAAGCTATAAAAATTACTAAACTTTATTAATAAAATTATTATCATACGACAACTGTTAATAATTAGACATTCGTTTACTACTAACAAACATTGTAATCTGGTAGTGTAAGGTTCGAATAATAAGACAGCCGAGAAATAATAGTTCGACCAAGGTTCTGCTGCACGTGCATGAAATTATTCGGCAAGTTACTTTCCTCTTTCCCAATGTAATTCGAAAGTAACCTAACGACACAGAAATTTACAAAAAAGATTTCGCAGGTAACTCGAAGCTGGACGTAGAAACTTTATTTAATCTGTTCATTGAAATTCCCCAGAGACAAAGTTTCCATTTCTAATGGAAATCAGACTGGTTGCAGTTGCAGCTTGTAAAAATATTACGAGACATTCTGCGACTGATATCAGACGTATGTAAATATCTCTAACAATCACGTTTACGTGAAATTCTTTCTTTCATTTCCTGGGACACCCTGCCTTACCACATAAAAAAAAAAAAAAAAAAAAAAACAATATCGCAGATCAACCGAATCATTGCGAAATTCTTTGGTTCGGCAAACGTCCAAGCAATGCGTTATCTCTTCGTCAAAGCTCTCTGTTTACGCATTTGCGTATTCAGCGAGGGCTGAAACGAAACTTCGTCGAAAAGGAAAACGTTGGTTGTCGTTGTTTCGGCAGACGACTCGTTGAAAACGTGCAACGTCCTCGTCGGCCCGAACACGCTTTCCACCGACGAAAGCGTGACTCACGCGTGTATATTAACCCCGCGGCCGTGTTTACGCTGGCCGAGGCGCGCTCCGTATGGCCGTATGTCAAAATCACGGTTGCATAACGCGCGCGCTCTCCCCTTCGAACCCAGCCTCCGCGGACTCCCCTAATCGAGGGGGGCGAGGGATATTTAGAGGTGACTCAGGCGTGGATTACGAGACTTGGCTTGGCCACTTTGACCTTAATGTTTAGAACGGAGCTACGGCATGGGTCACGCTCGAGCTGGTCGAAATAGACCCGAAAAGAAGAGGATACAAGCTTCGGAGCCCGTGCTTTTCTTGGCGATGTCGTCGCGCGTGCGTGAGCAATAATTAGAAACAGAAGCCGTCCGATTGGAAATTCAAGGCGGAAACGAGGCTCGAGCTAAACGATCGAGGACTGATCGTGAGCAATTATTCGTCGCGATAAAGCGATCGAGACCGCGCAAAGAAATTGCTCGTCACGTAGATAGCGTGAACGCTGCTGAGAGAGTTTGGCTCGAAACAATGGAGGATTTTAAATATTATTTTTTAATATATTAAATTAAAATATATTATATAAATTATAATATATAATATATATATATTAATTATATTAATAAATATATATTAATACAATCTTCGTGAATTCTGCAAGATTATGGAAGGCATGATTAATCAAAAGAGACATCGAGCGAATTTCCGTTGAATTTACCTTTCACATGTCTCCATAATCGAAAATGAAGTACCAAGAAGCGTAAATCGATGGGAAATCGTTGCGGATGAAAGTAAAAGCAAACGTACCAACGTGGTTGGACGACACGTAGATCGGGTTATATTTATATGTTTAGTTGCGAAAGATACATTCATAATTCGACTGGCCAGAACCGGATGAGCGGTGCTATTTTCAGGATCGCGAGAAAGTTCAAGAGTTCACACGTAAATGATAGCGCGCAAAATAGAATTTCACAGAATTCGACAAGTATGTAAGCTCGTCGAGGCTTAAAAATCTTCGCGATCAAATGCCCGCTATTTATCGCATATTCAAACCCTTTAAATTGCCCAATTGTTTCCAAAAACTCTCCGGATTCAAGTTACAAAGGAAAAAGAAAATGAAGAAACAAAGACAAAACAGAGAAGAATCTATAAACTATCGTTCAATAATAATCTTCTAAATAATCCCTACATTTGAACTATTCTTCATTCTGGAAGAGGAGACGATAGAAAACCATGGAAGAAAAATATAAGATAACAAAAATAAAAAAATAGAAAATTTATTTCCTTGTATTTTAATCTCAAACGAACGATAATAGATAAGAAAATAAAAAAAAAAAGAAGTGAGAGGAAATAGTTCTCAATCCCTGAAATCCAGCAATACTATTGTCTCCAATAGTTGCTCTCGAAAAGAAAAAAAAGAAGAGGATGGATGGTTAGCTGCAAGTTAATCGCATTCGCGACGCCGCGTGTAATAGACGAGCTGCTTGCATAATTTACGACGAAGACGCAGATGCAGCCGCGCGTGCACCGCGTGAACGAGATTCGAATCGTTGCGTTGTTATCTCCGAGGCGATATCGCGCGTCTCGCTGCATCGTACGAGCCCGGTGGCGCTTAGTTCATCGGTGAATTTAGCCGGCAATATATATATACATACATACATACATACGTACGTATGTATATCGCTCTCCTTCGGTCGCGACGCGTTTTCTTTCCCCTTTTTTTTTTTCAAACGGGACCAGAGACCGAGGGTTAGGCTAGCCAAGCCCCGCGACACAGCCAGGAGTGATCTACGAGGTTCTAGACGTTGCTTCCTCCTCTCCAGTAATCGCTCACTGGGATCAAGGTATCGACGTCGGTACATTGAAACCGCTTGTATCTCTTGGAGCAAATCGAAACTAAGTTGAGTTACTAACGATTAACAGCTCGTACGAGCCGTGTATAAACAACTGGATACTTGGTGCAATTCACATCAAAAGCTTGGTTTTTTTTCCTGCACTTGCAAGCCTCGTGTTCAATGAACAGCTGCTCGAGAGAGAAAATTCGTATGAAATTTGGTCAGAAGCACGTATTTCGATCGTATTTTGTCTGACTCGAAGTCTCCAGACATCTGATCATAGTCATATACATACATCTATCGAGTAGTATGCATCGAGATCAAATTAAAGAACATTTGCTTGGATTGCAATAATTTAAAAGTGTCCAAATATATAAGCTCTCGCGTATTTTATTATTTTATTTTATTTAATAATGAATAATATATAACATGTATATATTTAATTTTTAAAATTAACATTAATTTAATAATGATATACAAAATTGTTTAATTTATCGTTATGGTATGAACCTGAATTCAAGAATTGAAGCTTATATTTAGCTTACTGTATAACACTAACATGTCTGATGAAAGAATTAATTTTTTAAATTAAAGTACAATAATAGATATTATTTCCAACGATGGATTAGATTTGCAATTATTATAATATTTATTGATTGCAAATTAATTGTTTCATTTAAACGAAACAAAATTCGAATAATAATATAAATATTTCATCAAAGTATATCACTTTCAGACTTATATTACTTCTTTTTAAAAAAGTATACATTCAACTTATAATCTTTTCACCTGTGTTTCGTTATAACTAAACGCTCGAAAATTCTCCACGAGATGAGTTACAAGTAACTCTCCTCAGCCGATATGTCGAAAGATCCTCCTTTGAGACGAAGTTTCTAGCAAAAATCGCTCGAAGATCGCGAGATCTGAAATTTCCTCCCTTCGGTTTTTCTCAGGAAAAGCACGCTGCACGGCCGTAGAACGCGGAAGAGGCTGTCCATGAGCGCGCGTGTCATTCTGTTTGTTATGCTTTCCACCGCGCGGACGCTTACTTCATCGCTAATTTAACCGGTTGTCCAGCTCTCGTCATCCGGCGGGGGGAAAACGCTCGCAGCAGCATCGTTCGCGCGTTTTGACGCACTTACGCGGCTGTCGATAACCTTTTCACCGACTCGACGTGCCTCGAGAGTCACCAGAAAATTCGATTTCGTCAATTCGAGTACTTGTGATCGCGCGTGTCTCGTTATCTCGAACGGAGGCGAGACATTCGGGGAAAATCGCGGCTGGAAGGAGAGAAACGGACGCGAAAGCAACGAAGCGGGACCCAATCGTCCACGACCGGACGCCCCGTACGCTCTTACTGGCAATAAACCGGGAGCGTGACGCAAATCGGGGATAAATTTAAACGAGTGCCCGTGACGCGAGCCGCGGAATTATTCCTCATTTTCGGCCCGACGCGGCCGAGACACCACCGAGCGAGCACGTGGGTTTCAGAAAGATGCCCATTCTATTTTTTGACCGAGCAAAATCCTCTTCCTCGACGATCTCGGGAGAAATCGGGAGTAGTCTATCTGGAAGATCGTCGTCTAATCTCGAGAATTTGCGTAAAAGTTTGCGTACAACAGTGTGCCAATGATGTTGTCTTTCTTTCTTTTTTTTTTTTTTTTATTAGGAAATATTTCTCATCAAAGTTGAAAAGTCTGTAGCTCAAATTATTCCCCTTGAAAGCGACGATGAATTTCTAACGATGTATCTCGATAGGGCGTTTGTCATTTTTCTTTTAAATACTGCTTCTTCACGTGGAATGAAATAAAATCTTGTTAGAAAGTGCTTCTTTATTTGTCCCGAGAGTGTATACAGGAATTTATCGTAGAACAAAATCTATAAAATATAACGAATACTAATTTTCTGTAATTTGTAGGAAATTTTCAAAATTGCACGTAATGCAAAAACATTTGAATTTTAATGCTTTTCGTAACATACGCTATATATAAAACAATTCTATTTATTATTCTATTCTTTCAATGATATATTTCCAAGACAAGTGAATTAGCATAAAAATCCACAATTGTCTAACAAACGTTTGACATCAGTTCCTTTGAATTCCACGTATGAAGAAATACGAGTTTAAGGATCGAGGGCGCTCAAGTTTCGAGTAACGTAATTCATTCAATGTGAACGCGAAATTTCATCGATCGAGAGTTTCGACCGAAATTATCAAATTAGGGCCGCGAGTCTTCGGTTATCAGCAACTGATAGTGAGTAATTCTAATATTAATTCGTAATCAAGGTCAGTACCAATCGCAACAACAGATAATTGTATCAAACGACAGTAGGTTTACGTATTACATTAACGTGTCCTTTCACTATTGTAAAACAATAATTAAAAAGAAAAAAAAAATAACGTCAGGTCAAAATTTGATATTAAATTGAAACAGAAGACATCAAACGTTGAGAAGATGATGGAATTAACTCTCCTGGTACATACGTATGCATGTACGAGCATCAACACTGAAACTTTATTTTCAATTGTAAAACGACGCGAGTATCGTTTAATCTTTTACACTTGAGTGATTCATTGCTACATTATCACTAAAGATGGCTTCCATTATACCATTATATCGATTACGAAACGAATAACGAAGAGTATCAATCTCTTTAAATTAAATTTAAAGTTTAAAATTACCAGAAGTCTGAAAGGTTTAATATATCAAACGAAGAGAATATGACAACCTGAGAATTCATCTTTAAACATTTCGATAGATTTATTTAATCACTGTATGATTTCTACTTTTATTACGTTATTGATTACAAGAATATCTATACGATATTTTAGTCTCGACTGAAGACTCAGTAGAATTGGAAATGCATCTTCAAATGATTGAAAGAAACAGAAGGGATGAAAAGATGACTAAATTTTGGAAATTTATCGATAAGGTTTCGAAACGATGACGTTTCGAAATGTGAGAATCTCTCGAATCTTGAAAACACTCAAACAAAGAAAACGGCTGGTCAAAGTCGCAAACATTTCCAAGCCTATCGATCTCTTTCAATTCGTATCGATTCCACTTGAAACGAAATCTGTGACAATCGAAAAAAAATATATAAAATATATTAAAATTTATAAAATATTATATAAAATATATTATATAAATATAATAATATAATAAATAATATACAAATATATAATATATATATAATATATTAAAAAAGTCTTGCAAATGTGTTCACTTGAATCACAGTCCAAGGTGATTAATACCAACACTTTTTTTCAATTTTAATTCGATTGACATTTAACTCCTTGCAATTAAAATAAATTTCCGTAATAATTAGACCTGACGCTGCTAAACGACAACAATTTTTTTTAGCCGTGAAATAATAAATAATTTATTTGAAAAGCCGCTAGTCTGCAATAATACTATAACGCTTGTATGAGTTTTACGTTGCAAAAGTGTACGCTGTTTTATCAATTTCCCTACTTTCTGTTTTGCAGAGTTAATCGATCTGACAAATAAGCGGCACCAGATAAGGAGTAATTAATATATAGCCACGATAATAGCACTTGTCAACGTTCACCTTGCGAGCAATCAGTTATTACATCTCTTTCATCAGCTTTCGCTTTCTCGACGAGCAAAAATAAAATCGGCGAACGAGGAACAGTCCACTGACAATCAATCTCAAACGATCGAGACTCTTGCTTTCGAAATTTTATGCAAAACAACGACTGACAGTGGTAAAAATTCGGATTCCAACTCTCCAAGTGTCTAATAATTCTCTGTTATTTCAAAGTTAATTCAATCGAGAAAGTATTCACTGCGCATTCTGAGGTAAATAATTCCAGCAATTACAGCTCGTTATTTCCACTTTTTTTTTATTGCTCGATGACTAATCAAATGGTATGAGACTGCTATTATACGTATATGAAACGTACTGAACGTTTCTGCTACTGTTCCATTAGACGTCTGATCATTTTGTTTTTTTTTTTTTTTCTTATAATAAGAAATTCTGCTTCTCAAATAGAATTTTTATGCAAATACACGTTTTCGCGATCACCGTTAAAAAATATTGAAATTAAACAGTAACGATTGAACGACGATTAAACATTAAATTAATGATTTGATTCATCCATTGATACTTTGAATATTTTATATTTAACATTTATATTAATATTAATATTTCATATTATTATATAATACTTTTGTATACTATTGGATTCTCAAATTTTGCACAGACGCACGAAAATCCGTAATTTAACAAAGAATCGATATAAATCTTTTTTCTTTAATTTCGTAATTTCGATCCCCCCAGCAAAGAAATTGTAATTATTACACTGCAGATTTTTCTGTTACTAGATTAATAAAATTAAAGAAATTCGTTCCTTTTATTTATCACTGGAAATCGAATGTTTCACGTTATTAGATATTTTGCCCTGCCGCAAATTTTCCACAAACGCGTTAACAATTACCAAGCGTTGATCATCCCACAATAATTTTACTTAACCGGACTAAGAACTTCTACTTGGATCTGAACTGCCTTGGATCACGATACATTACGTATCAACGAACATCCTCATTCACGCGATCTATTCTTGTCTCTAAAGCGTGGACTTCTATCGAGACACGCGGCGAGATATTAAAAAAAAAAAAA
>NW_025110752.1:0-60807 GCF_011392965.1 Frieseomelitta varia
TTTTTTTTTTTTTTTTTTTTTTTACATTCGATGACCGAAGCGGGGAGGGAAATTTTGAGAGTCTGATACGACGAGACAGTATCTTCTTCTTTGTAACAGAGAGATCAATGGCGATGAAAAGTTAATTTATCGATTTAATATTTAATACTAAGAAGTAAGAATATTCTAATAACTCGGAGAAAAATTAAAAGTTTATGCAGTTGAAGCTAGGAGAAAAATTTTGAAAGTTTGGCACAATTTGGAAAAATTTGGGCTTTAATAAAATTTGGGAGGAAATCTTTCTTCCATCACTGTATTACTTTGACGATGATAAAAGTTAATACTCCCTCCATTCCTAAAATAAGTGTTCACATCATGTTATTTATTATGTTATATTATATATTTTTATTATATTAAGTTATATTATATATTATATATTTTATTATATATTATTTTATTATATTAATATTATATAATATATCATTATTATATTATATTATATTAAATTTATATTTTTTTATTTTTATTATATTATATATTTTATATTTTTTATACTTATATATTTACATTATATTATACTTTTCATTATATTAAATTTATATTTCTTTATTTTTATTATATTATATATTTTATATTTTTTATATTTATATTGTATTATACTTTTCATTATGTTAAGATTAAAAGAGATTATTATATTTTTCATTATATTGAGGTTAAAAGGGACTCAATTGTTAAATGCTGGCCAAATACAAATAGAAACTTTCGAGAATATTATATTATATGTTTCATTATGTTTAGATTAAAAGAGATTATTATATTTTTCATTATATGGAGGTTAAAAAAGAATCAATTGTTAAATGCTGCCCAGATACAAATAAAGGCTTTCGAGGAGATAGACTCTAACCTATAAATTTTTAAAGGTTAGACTCTAACCTACAAATGTTTATAGGTTAGACTCTAACCCACAAACGGTTTAATTCAGTTGAAAGTTAGCATATGTAAGAAGTGTGGAAGAGTTTCAAAAAGTATGGTTTACAAATATTATTATCAGAACAAATATAACGTGTAAGTGAGACACTTATTTTGGAACGGAGGGAATATTATTTATCAATTCGATACTCGTAAAAGTATCTTAATCGTGTCGTCGTATTGTCGCAACATCTCGCCCTGTGTATAATTTCTACGATTATCGAAAATGCACGCGTTCTTGCGATTAGTATGAGTTTTTAACTCGTCGTCGAGGTAAATGAAGTGTGACGAGGGTTGAATATTCTACCGCAAAAGGTTGCAACGGTGGACGTGTTATCGTGGAATAATTGGATGGTTTTCAATAGATGTGTCGTACAGAGCATTTTTGGCGTGTAACGAGATGTAAATTTATGACGTAATTATCGATAGCCTATGTATGTAAATCGTCGGACGCGTAACGCGTGGGACGATGGCAAGAAGAATGACGCAAAATTGATGAAGATTAATTGCTTGATAAAATTGACCGTGACTTCGATTGGTTCGATAAGTCTCGTGATAATTTCGCTGTTCCACCGTCACGCGGACAATATCAAAATTATCATCGTTTGCAACGTTAGAATACATGCTTTCATCAATTACTATCGCTATATAGTAACGATAATAGTTTATCCAAATTATTTTTAAACTCAATTTCTCAATATATTGAAAAAATCTTATTGTTACATTGTCGTTCGAAATCCCAAATATAGTCGACAGTCAATTTGTTCAAAATTCGTGTCTTCTACAATTTACGTTGTCGTGTTATCAAAATGCTGACAAAATTCCAAACTCTCGAGAATTCTAAATCTCGATCTGAATTTCTCGTTTACCGAAAGATGTGCGACTATAAGTGGAAAATCTAAATTTCACTCGTCTCTCTCTCTCTCTCTCTCTCTCTCTCTCTCTCTCTCTCTCAAAATTCACGCCATCGTACGACTCTATAATTTCGAACTCCCGTCGAATTTCGCAACACGACGAACCGCTTTGGACTGTTACTCACTGAAACACAAACTGCGCCGTGTTCTCCGCGTTTTTACTGTCAAATTTCCATCATCCGCCCAGAAATTCCAACGACAGCAAATGCCCAAATTTGTCCGGAACATTGCCAAAGTTCACTCTCTCGCCAAAGTTACCACGCGAGAAATGATCCAAACTCGAAAAGACCCGCGGTGTCAACCTATCCAAAACTCGAGTCCACGCGAATCAGAGATTACTAGACGTAGTCCAAAACAAAACAAAAAAAAGAAAAAGAAAAAAAAGCCAGCGACTGCTGATTCTCTTTCGAAAAGAATTCGCGACGATCTCTGTTCTCTGATGTTCGCGCCCCGGATGCTCCGTAGTGGCCGACATCGTTCTTTTTTTTCTCCTTCTTCTTCTTCTTCCTCTTCTTCTTCCTCTTCTTCTTTTTCTCCTTCGTTTTATCCGACGGATGAATAGAAATAACGACTGGCCGGGTAGGGAACGAGCCGGGTGTTATTAGAGCGACGAAGAGAATCCCTGGGAGATATCGATGTTACAGTGTCGCAACAGCTGGGTTGTCAGCAAACGATGACAGGCTCCGGTGGTACCGGCGAGCACGAGGGCGGCAAGAAGAAGCACACCAGGCCGACGTTCAGCGGCCAGCAAATCTTCGCCCTCGAGAAAACCTTCGAACAAACGAAGTACCTAGCGGGGCCGGAACGCGCTAAATTGGCCTACGCCCTCGGCATGTCGGAGTCGCAAGTCAAGGTAAGAGTCTTCAGAGAGATCCTTCTCTCTCTCTATCTCTCTCTATCCTCCTCTTCTCTCTCCTCTCTGCTACTTTTTTTCTCCTTCGTTCGTTTTCAGGGGTAGTTTTCCTTCGGGGGGCGATTAAAGGATCGTTATTAGTGTGTCTCGACTGGACTCCCGATGAGTTTACGTGGGTCTTGGTCTCTTCGGATTGGTTGCGGTTAGGTTTCGGTTTTCGGCAAACTGGGATGGCACATCACTGTACATGACCGATTTCTGACTTGTTTTCTCGTTCAGAGTTCTATTTTACAGCGGAGCGTTGTAGAAGAGGTGGCGTGACACTGAAATTCGTTACGATTCGATTTTATTCGCGTGTTTGCGACAGACACAAGTTTTCGAAAATCAATCGGGAGACTCTCGAATGGAAATCAGATACGTTTTGAATTTTCTCTTCTCTTCCCCTGTAGTTCCTTTAAACCGGACTGTCTTGGTTCCTCGAACTTGACAAATTTTTTTTAAGACAGAAAAATACAATTTATCAATGAAACGACGAGTGAATTTGTCAAAAATCTGATGAGCATTCCTTCTCAAATTCATGAAATTTCCTGAGAATAGAAATATATTTCGACGAAACAGGAATCGAACGATCGGGATCGTGCAAAGAGGCAGCAGTCGGGTAAAAATCGAGAGAAACGCGGACGCGAAGGAACGTGGCGCGTCGCTTTTAATAAACTTTACGCTAATCTCCGATAAAAACGTCCGGATGATTTAAGCGGGCGCCCGGCTAATTATGAGTAACAGATGTAGATGGGTTAATAAAAATTCATAACAGTTGAAGCGTTTTCGAGCTTGGCTCGGTTCCGATATTAATCCGTGAATGATGAAACGAACGGGGAGGGAGGGGGGAGGGGGGAGGGGGGTTTGGAGGTAACGGGGGTTTGCTACGTCGCGATAAAAAGTAAAATCAACTTAAACTGCCCGGTGTTTTTAACGGCCGCCATCGTTTAATATTTCCTTGTCGGCTTAAACGTTTAAGCGCGGATTACAACCTCGAAAAATCATCCGTTTTAATGACCGGCGGCGACTTTTTGCCGCTTCGATCGCGATCCATCCCGCGACAAGTGAATATCCACCAGCGGTCACTTCCAAATTATTATTTCATTCCTTCACGATCTTTTTTTTTTTTTTTTTTTTTTTTTTCTTTGCTCTTCTTGATCTTTCCTTTCTTTTTTCCCCTCCTTCTCCCGATTTATCGCGACTGATTTTACAACAGCCAATTTGAATGTATTAATTAATCTGGACGTGACAAATGATAGCAAGTTATTTGTTAAAATTATGATTATTGTACAGACGACCGTAGAGAGTGAAAGATCAGTAAAATACGGTAATAACTATTTTGAGCCTCTGACTGAAATTTGAACCAAGGCAAAAGACACGAGTCGACAGCGACATTAGTGATAAACTATACGTTGCATACCATGCAGTCAAAGGATCGCGCTATAAAAATCAAAAAAGGAACCGACAAACGAGAGAGATCGAAAATCGAAATCGCCCCCGATCCAACGATCCGCGAACGACGTCACCGTATCATCGCGGATGGGACCGCGCCAACAAGGCGTCAGTTTTCGTCGTTCTCTCGACAGCAGCCCCCGGGTAGAGTGGAGAGAGGGTCGGTCGTAATTTTAAAACGCATTTGTCCGCCGGCGGCTTACTCCATCAACGCCGCGAGCAAGCTTCTAACGAGGCAGCTTGTAAAAAGTTCGAAGGATGAAAAGAAGGTGACAAAACAGCCGGAGACGTGTCAAGCTTTGCGGCACCTGCGTCATTCTCTCCCTTCTGTCTCCTCCCCCGCCGCTGGAAACCCTATGAAACACTACCCCCTCGTAAGAGAAACGAGGAGAAACGTTGAAAGCTCCTGACGACAGCGTCACATCCCACCCCTCCGACTCTCTTTTTTCATCCAGCGTATCTCTCTCTCTCTCTCTCTCTCTCTTTCTCTCTTTCTCTCCATCTTTTCGAACCCTCACTCTCTACTCGCCGGTTACCACCACTCCCTACCCCCTTGAAAACCCCCTATTACCTATCTCCCATATCCAGAAGGAGGAGGAGGACCTACAACCACCCTGCATCTCCTCCTCTTCTTGCACGACTCTCCAAGAGGGAGGTGGAAGCCTCCACTTTTACTCCCGCCTCTTCAGTGCTACATCTGTACTACTCGTAGCTTCCAGTTCGAGGAAGAGAACTCTCCTGGCACACTCGAAGCCTCCTACATCGTGTCGCTCCTCCAGGTTCGCCATCTTCGACCCTCGTCGCTGGCTCGCTGCGTTTCCCTCTTTAGCCAACCACCCCCTCCTCCTCCTCCTCCTCCTCCTCCTCCTCTTCCTCCCTCGTTGCTCTTTCTCTTCACCCTCTCGCTCCCGTCCAGATCTTTCGCTCTTTCCCTCTTTCTTCCCTGTTCTTCTCGCTCTCGTTTAAATCTCTCTTCCTTCACCGTTCTCTCTTCCTCTTGTCTAGATCCTTTTCTCTCTCTCTCTCTCTCTCTCTCTCTCTCTCTCTCTCTCTCTCTCTCTCTGTCTTTCTTTCTCTTTCTTCCCGCTCTCGTTTCTCGCAACCAACCCTCCACAACCAGCCGAGCTTTCCCGTGTGTCGCGGCCTCGTCGATGTAGCGCTGTCATTGGCTCGTTCTACGCCGCCATATTTACATTTTTATTGAAAGCTACAAGTCTGCGTCGGTGAGTGATGGCCACGGGGATGAGCACGTTCGCCCTCCTGGCCACCACCACTTCCCCCTCTCTGGCCACCCAGTCTCTCGCCTCCCTCCCCCCCCGCCCTCCCCTCTGGATGATACCGAGAGAGGGTGGATTGTGGGTGGCGAGAAGGGCGAAGAGGAAGAGAAGAGATGGAGGGGTTAGCATTCAATTACCTCGGATTTCCTCGGCAAGAGGCGATTCACCTCCGCGGATATGCCATCTTCGGGGGCGAGATTGCCAACGGATCTATGGAGCACCGTTTCCCGAAATATTACGACAATATATACCCGGCCCAACGGGACGAGTCGCTGATTCAGAGGCATCGATTCGTGCTGGATAGGCACCGATGTCTGCCTATCCTCGACGTGTGTTTCGCTCGGTGGTCGTAGCTCGATGGGAAGGTGGTTGGTTCGGGGAGATAGAGTTGGAGAGACAATGGATTGAACGGCAAGAGGGATTTCGAATTTCTATCCATCGTCTAACGACCTCGTAACGGTGAAATTCGTTAGACGCCAATGCACGCGTTTCAAACGAAACAAGAAACAAGTGTCCGTTAGAAAGAACGAAGAAAAAAAGCAGAAAAAAAAAAGAAAAGATAGGAATAAGGTTGGAATTTACCAAAGGGGTGAAATTACTAACGCGAGGTTCCTCGGGCGCGATGCGAGACGAGTTGTAATATTCCTCCGGGCGTCTTGATAAACGGAAAAAAAGATAACGAGGAAGAGGCTGGAACAAGCAGCGAGGAAAGGAAATTAAAAATAAGGAAACACGGAGGGGGGATCGGGGATCTCAAAGCTAATGATCAAGGTATAATTAGCGAAGGGGGATGAAAAGAGGAAAGTCGGAGAAATTCTCCTCGACGAAGGGAATCTCGATTTTCTCCCGATTAATAAACGGTTTGATAAATTAATAACATTCCAAAGATCGACGTTAGAATCGTATAGGTTTTTCTTTTTCTTCCAACCTCGAGACGAATTATCCATTAAGTTTAGGGACTCGATACTCTTTTATTTGTAATTTAATATTCTTTTGATTAATTCGTTTAATTCGTATGAATGGAGCGTCATTTTATTTTCTATCAATTTATATTAGACGAAATTTATTTTATTATTCATTTAAACTTGATTATGTTTGATTAACTGGTAGAATAATTTTATTTCTATCAATGGCAACTGCATTTTTAGGATATGTTTTACCATGAGGACAAATATCATTTGCTATAGTAATGACTATAGTCAAGGAGCTATAGTAGAGGAGCTATTAGTAATTACTAATTTATTATCAGCATCGCCTTATATTGGACAAATAATTGTTGAATGAGTATGAGAAGGATTTTCTATTAATAATTCAATTTTAAATCGTTTTTTTTCTTTTCATTTTATTTTATGGTTCGATTGAAAAAAAAAATAAAGATTACTTTGGAAATTTCAAAACCCCTCAACGCACGTAAAAAATTGATACGCCATGTTCCGCCTCCCTTGAAACCACGCAACTTTTGTATTAAATAATTCGTCACTAGAAGTATAATTCGAAAGTTACTTCAGGCGTGCGAGTTACGCGGATCACCCTGTACAATGTTTTATTCGCTGTAACGAGCGTGTCTCGGTCGAAGTCGCCTCAAATGTGAGAGAAAGGGAGAATCGAACTTTCATCGCTAAGAAAATGAAGGCACGCCGGCGTCTTCCGGTTGATGCACTGCCGAAAAGTATTTCGTCGCGAACTTTCCTCGTTTGCCGCTGTGTTACGATCGTGTGCCGCGTATTACACTCTTACTTTGTGCTTTCCTCGATGTTGTCAACTGGCAGACAACAAGAATATATTGCCCCCTCTTATTGTTAAATGCTTCGAACTTCCAAACGTCCCCGACAGACGAAAAAAAAAAGAAAAAAGCAAGAACAGTTCTTGAGTTGTTTCCCATTTTCAGGAGGGAAACGATCGTTTCACAGATTTAATTGGCAATAAATTAAATAAACTATCTCATTGCGAACATTACGTGTAGATGCAAAAAAAAAAAAATTCTCTATATTGAAAGTAACGAAATGTCGATAAAAAAGAAATCTCTCGTGTAAAAAATAAAGAAATCACACTGGAACATTTCAATTATTCGCGGTGACCGGTAATTTTATTTTTATCTTTTAATAGAAAATTTTCTTAATATCGAAATACGAATCGAATCGTTAATATCGATAACGTACGAATTTTTTCCCATGATAATTGATAATTATGATACAATCAAATTCAATAATATAAAATAATTGATATAATATAAAATTTAAATATAATTAAGTAAATATTATATATAATTTTCATAATAATATATATAACATATTAATTAATATTATAATTTTAATTTATAATATATTAATTAATATAATTATATATAAAATTTAAATATAATAAAGTTAATTGATATAATATAAAATTTAAATATAATTTAATATTAAGTATAAATTTCATAATAAAAACTTTTGTAATATATTTATAATTTATATTATAAATATAAAATAACATGAAATTTATATGTTGTATTTATATATTATAAATATAATATAACATAAAATTTAAATATAATTTAAAAAAAAAAGAAGAAAAGGAGGAAAAGAGGATTAGCGTGAGTCTAATGGCGAACACGATCCAAAGCGTTGAAGTCTCTGGGTGTCTAAAAATCATCCCGCCGAACTGGCGGCCATATTCATCGTTGACGAATGATCGTGACTAAACGCAGGGATCAAGCGACTTACGTTTATAAACATTTGCGTTATTCCGCTGGAAAATTATTTGCTCGGCACACGTTTGTCGCGAAGCGTTCCGCCCCGGTCGCCGCGCGCGTAATAAACTTATCTCCCTCGACGCGACGATACATCCATCATTACATTATTTACGGAAAGCTTTCA
This sequence comes from Frieseomelitta varia, assembly GCF_011392965.1. NCBI lineage: Eukaryota > Metazoa > Arthropoda > Insecta > Hymenoptera > Apidae > Frieseomelitta > Frieseomelitta varia. Next base: position 8,342 of record NW_025110752.1, read on the forward strand.
GTCGAATTAATATCGTGCGTTTCGGATGAACGTGAATTTATGAAGTATATTCAGCAATGAAATCTACGCTACGATACGTTTGCTCGTTTCGTCTGATTAAACGGAGGCTTCCTCTTCTTATTTTTCTTCTTCTTTTTCTACTTTTTTTTCTTCTTCTTTCCTTTTATCTCTCGCTTCGTCTCCCTTCACCCCGCTCTCCCTTTCCATTTTCTTATGTAACTTATGAAAATGCTGAATGATTCCACGAAAGAATTGGATTCTCAGCGCTGTATTTCACCACTGCGTCGATACGAGCACTTTTCTCCTTTCTTCTTTTAATTTACAAAACTGTTGAATCATTCTCGCGAAAGCTCCCTCGGGGATCACAGTGTTTTCGCTTTTGCGAAGAATCTTTCCCGATTCTTTTCTACGAAAGCGTAACGATGAAATTCTCAGTGCTTTCAACGTACGAAAAGTGTCAAATATAATAAAGAGTCAAAGACTCTGTCGCAAAGGTATAATTCTTCGACTCCGAGCCGCTCTCTTTTTTTATTAAAATAGCTACGTACAGGGTGGATCAAAAGTTTCTTCCCATCTATTTCTTTTTTTTTTTCTTCTTTGATGAAACGTCAAAAAATATAAGAAAAAACTAATTTTATTAATAAAATTAAATTTAAATTCAAACACGATCCTTTCATTACGTTTTAAAGATTGTTTCTTTCAAGTGTTGACCGCCAGAACGTTCGCAAATTCGTGCTCTCTTTTCTTAGTAGGAAGTGATTATTACTGGCCCGCCCTGTATTTCATTTTATATTCTAAAATGTCGCCCCCCCCCCCCTCCCCGACTATTATTTCGACAACTCGCGTGAAAATGCTTTGCTTTATGTTCACTCGATGGATCGAGGATCGTTCGTCAAACAAATATATATATATCGTTCGTGTACTACAGGCGAACGAGCTTAAACGTTAAACTTCTTATGGCACCACTTATGGATCGTCCTGTATACAAAATCGATATCCTCCGTTCGTGGTTTTACATCCGAGATTTATCATTTTTTCAGTATCGGAAAAGGATTAGTACGGCATATAGGGATTCGCTAGTTCCGCCCAACGAAGATATATGTGTTCTGTCATTCCACATTTCCAGATTTATCACTTTTTCGTTTTCGAAACGTGTATCCTACCGATACCGCGTTCTTTTTCCTCGGCTTTTTTTTTCCTTTCCCCTACCCCTTTTTTGTCTGTTTTCTTGCTTGTTCTCTCTCTCTCTCTCTCTCTCTCTCTTTCTTTCTTTCTTCTAACCAAATACACGTTAAACTTGCCACGCAACCACGTTTTAAATTCGCGTACGAAGGATTAATCGAAAGCAATATCGGAATCAGTTATTTTATTGATCGTGGCGGAAAATTTGTCGACCTCAGGAACGATTTCAGGAAATGGCCATTCCTTACAAGAGAGGGTTAATCATCCCCTCGCGATACACTGCGAATTTTGAATTTTTAAGCATGTCCGTGTATTTTTTTTTTTTCTTCTTCTTCTTTTTCGAAACTCTGCTCCATTTCAACTTTTAATTACGTTTAAAATCACAACCGTTATATCATTCGATCTCTGAATGTAAGAATTCGAAGCAACGATTAACCACTTGCGCTGGCAACTGATTGCGGACCGTAACGAGTGACCGTACACAACAATTCGTCGCTTTCTTTCTGAACTCGTCGTGGTATGATGTCACTGGACAGAAATTATTGAGAAGTAATAAATCTATTATTCGTTTTGGCCTATTTTGTTTTACTTAAATATACTTAAGATTGAGAAAATATTGCGATTTTGGGAGAAAAAATTCTTTCGACGTGCGTGGCACGTCGTTCCAACGCAAGAGGTTGACACTCGTGCAAACGTCTCAAGTGAAATACGAGAACTATGACGAATTAAATGTGAATCATTTTTCACGATTGAAAAGTTGAAACTCTAATCACGAAAGTTCGACAACGAATCGAAGTAACGAAAATGTTATTACTATTGTTGTGTAATATTTTCGTTACTTATATATAGCATATATACTACTCGTATGTATAATAGTTGTACAGGGTGGTCACTGAGAGACTGAATGACATAGAATAACTTTTACAAGCACATAGTGTTTCAATTTTTTATCATTTTATTTGGAAACATAATTAATGGATTTTTCTCAGTATTATTATACGTGAAAGACAACATCCCTCAAATTTTGAAAATGAACAGATCAGTTTGGCCACCCTGTATTTCGAATTATGCGATTAGAGTTTCGACCGTGATCGTGAAATAAGCAGATTAGCGTTCAACTCGTCGGAGTTCTCGTCGTTTGACACGAGATTTTGCAATCGTTGTAATTGTTGCTCACACCTCGCGAAAGCCGCTGAGAATCAGCGTAAAATCAGCCATCGATCAGCCCTTCAATCTCGCTGTGCAAGCGTTTACATCACGCATACGCAACGTAGAAGAACTACCGCCGCGTCTGCCCAGTGGAAATATCGCGAATTGCTCCGACGCCACAGCAATCATCGCCTGACACTACTACGGCTATAGCGCGACGCTCGCCCTCTCTCTCTTTCTCGCAGACGAAACGAGAGCCGGCTATTAAGACTATTACGCGAATCGCCGTTCAAATTGCCAACGATATCCGACGCGTGATTTAGTTAGCCGGTTCGGTGAAGCGAACAGTGAGCAAAGTGCAACGACAGAGCCAACTGGAGTTGGGGGGGCGCGAACCAGCCATCCGGAGATAGACATGGAACCAGGAATAGAGAGAATGAGAGAGATAGAGAAGAGAAGTGGAACGACTCAACGCGAGACAGCAAAATACAGTAACGCGCAAAAGTTTTAACTCGTTCGCGATAGTTGTACGACAAACGCTCGTACAGTGGTTAAGGTCGACAAGGTAAATGTGAAACAACGACGAACTCGCGACAGTACGGTATTAATTACTTGGACGTGTCGTAGAAAACTCTTGGACTTTGTGAATTCAACGTTTGTTACGTTTATGTCGATGATGGTTCCAACTAACAATAGAACGTGGAACAAATGTGGAACAAAGTTGTTTCACAGGGAGCTTTGCTTTCGAGAAGATTGACTTCAAATATGATATCTCTCAGCTGCGTGTTAGAAGCTTGTATTAGAAAAAAATTGTCCTTTCGCTGAAACGTCCTGTACTCGCAGGACGCCAAGCCAAGCCAAGTAAAAGGCAGCCGAACGACGGACAGAAAAAAACGAAGATCCGAACAGAATGCCTCCAACGTTAAACGAACGACCGCCGGAGTGGCACACGTCCCCTATTAGAATCTAATACGGCAAAGTGAACGTTTGCGAGTTAAAGAGCGTGACACCCCAATTCTCTCGTCGGCGTATCAGTGCGTGCATCACGTTTAACAAGCCAGACAGGGAGAGATCCCGACGCTAAAACGAGACACTTCACCACGACTTGGAGAAACACCGAGGAGAGGCAGATAGATAGATAGATAGATAAAGAGAGAGAGAGAGAAAGAAAGGGGGAGAAAAAGCTTGGAGGAGAGATGGGGTAACAAGTTGAAGTGCTCGTCCGATGGAGCGCACGGTCGTGCGAAGATCGCACGATAGTGGGGATGACTGGCGACCGCGATGGTGGGGTGGGGGGAGATGGGTATCGCAGCAGCGCCGTGTGATCTGAGTGCGCAGCGATGTAAAAGGGGTGACCGAGCGAAGGGGAAATGCGGCGAGAGAGCGGTGGTGGTGGTGGTGGTGGTGGTGGTGATGGTGGTGGGAGGATAGGGATAAATAGCGCGCGCTATAGAGGGTAGAAACGCGCGGAAGGAACGAGGGCTTAGACGGTGTTTACGCAGTGGTGGTGGTAGTAAAGTGGCGGTGGGCAACCCCCCTCTCCCCCCCTCCCCCCTCTCCTCACCCCGGTGTGTCCCGATAGAACGACAAGAGAGGACCGGGGGCTCTCTCTGCTGGGTTGGTAGGCTGCAGTAGCAGCCCAGGGAGGGGTGGAGTTGTTTACGGCGGAGTAATCTGCTCGTCGACGGATACCAATATCGATGACGTCAATTAGTACGAGCGAAAGCCTCCTACCCGCTTTTCCTCCACCATGTATCATCATGGTGGTGTATGTATGTACGGCGCGGCATGGCACGGCGTGATAAATCACGGCAGCAGGCGGCGTTCCCTTCATTCACCTCCCACAGCTCGTACCCTCGAAATTGGCCCACATGTACTTGACTCCATAATGCTCGATTCCACGAGCTTGCGCTTTCTCTCTCTCTCTCTCTCTCGATCTTTCCCATTTCTACGTGTGTGTAGGTTTCTGCCTTGGCTCTTCTCGTTTTACCACCGTTCTTCGCCTTCGTCGATAAGAGGTTCAGGACTTTATTTCGAGAGTAGAATGGTCGGTTCGTGGCATTGGTTGCCGGGAAGGTAGTTCTCGCTGCTTGGGTTATATCAGAGAACCTGGGTCTTTCGGTTACGCTTACACCTCGCGAGAGTAATTGCACGGGTGAGGGATATTTCTTTCGATATCTCGCCGCTCTGGACCGTCAAACCTGTGGTCAAGTGCTTCTCGGGAAATTTGGGATTGAACTCTGGTGCTCTGATATTGCTGGAGTTATTAATCGATTAATTTTATTGATGTAGCGGCGTAGTCTGACATGAAGAGTGATATCTCCAATTTATCTCAAATTTTAGTGCATTATTCTTCAAGAATTCTTCTTTACCAATGAAAATTAAAGGCGTGAGTAATTCAATAATTAAGAAACAAAAAGAGAAGAATCGTGTTACATTTACAAATTGAACGTCGACTGTTCCTCTTACTTCGATTTGTTGACGAATATCGAATATATGTTGATCAAGAGGTTATTAATTAATCGAATCTCGAAATTTAGTGCATTATCCTTTAAGAATTCTTCTTTACGAATGAAAATTAAAGACGCGAGTAATTCAACAATTAAGAAACAAAAAAGAAGAGTCGAGTTACATCTAAAACTTGAATCTTCAATATCGACTACTCCTTTGTCTCCGATTCGTCGACGAATGTCGGATACGAGACACGGATTGTTTCCCGATACGATCTTTCCTGCAGTCATAAACGGTTGTATCCAATTTTCCACCGATGCCACGTCAGAGGAAAGAAAAAAAGAAAAAACTGAAAAAAAGAAGAAGAAGACGAAGAGAGAGAGAAAGAGAGAGAGGAGGGAAAGCTGTTGGCCGAGATGGAGGGCGAGGCGAAAAATCCATGCTGATCAAAATCGGGCTTCTATGAAGGGGGAAACGGAGACTAATCCTGTAACACCCTCGAGTGTTTCCTTGATCAAATTTGATGAATGTATCTGTATCACTGTACACACGTATTAATATTCCCCTGCCCCCTCATAATTCATTCGAGCTGCAGAGATCAGTGCTCCGCTTAGGAAACAAAGGAGAACACGGGATCGCAGATGCGATCAATAAGATTTCCACTGATCCGACTACTTATGAAACGAACCGGGGATTATTTAATTGACTTTCGGACCTTTTTTCTACCGTCGCTTTGAACACGGAAGGCGTTCGAGCGAACAGACATACAAGCACAGTTGCGCGAATAGAGTGAGCACGAAATTGTTTCAAAACTGTATAAACTTTCACTAAATTTATCACTTTTGTTTATTTTATTTTACGTATACAACACGCGTTGTACAATTTCTTCCAAGTATAAATTTTGACTTTGCTTTCGCTAAATTTAAATATGTACAATATGCAATTGCTTTTACCATACGATGGTAAAGATTGAAACGATAAAATTCAGCGACGTTAAAAATTCCACCCCAACTTCAATTTAACCTCTTGCGCTGGCAACCGGTTCGCGGACCATAACGAGTGACCGAAACCGTATACAATAATTCGTCGCTTTCTTTCTCTTTCGAACTCGTCGATACGATATCACTGGATAGAAATTATTGAGAAGTAATAAATTTATTATTTGTTTTGCCTGGGTTATACTTAAATATACTTAAAACTAAGAAAATACTGCAATTTTGAGATAAAAGATTCTCGACGTGCGTGGCACGTCATTCAAGCGCAAGAGGTTAACGGCGACTGATTGCGGACCATAACGAGTGACCGAAACCGTAAACAATAATTCGTCGCTTTCTTTCTCTTTCGAACTCGTCGGTACGATATCACTGGATAGAAATTATTGAGAAGTAATAAATTTATCATTTGTTTTGCCTGGGTTATACTTAAATATACTTAAAACTGAGAAAAAATACTGCAATTTTGGGATAAAAGATTCTCGACGTGCGTGGCACGTCATTCAAGCGCAAGAGGTTAACGGCGACTGATTGCGGACCATAACGAGTGACCGAAACCGTATACAACAACTCGTCGCTTTTTTCTTCTTTTGAATTCGTCGGTATAATATTACTGGATAGAAATTATAAGGAATAATAAACTTATCGTTTGCTTTGCCTGGGTTACATTTAAATATATTTAAAACTGAGAAAAAATACTGCAGTTTTGGGAAAGATAAAAGATTCTCGACGTGCGTGGCACGCCATTCCAGCGCAAGAAGTTAAAGAAAGAAATCATCAAAAGGCTATCAAAGAAAAGGAAGAAAGAAGAGCTCGGCAGACACCATTCAGACGCCATCATTATCGAGCTTAAACTCGCGATTTCCGTCGAGTCATTTTTTGGCGAGCATCGGGAAGGGTGGTCGAAAGAGGAAACGGAAGGAAGACAGAGGAAGAAAGAGAGAATCGTAAAGCTCGGGGTCCGTTACCCAGTTCGCGTCGGTCGCGAAATTTGATTCTGAAATAAAAATAGAATATTGGGGATAACGCGAATCGGTGAAGCCATTTGATCTTCGAGTGAGGCGAAATGGTCGGTCGTAGGGGGTGGGTTACGGGGTGGGGGTGGCGGAGGGAACATATCGATATGGGGAAGCGGTACGAGAACGGAATACAGAGGAGCGCATTATCGCCAACAGCCAACTACCCTCTGCCATTCTCGCGGATCGCATTACTTATTATTTGAAGAAACATTCTGCTCCAAGCACTTTGTAATATTACGAGAAATTACTTTGGACCGATTGATTTCGACAGATTCCCGGTCCTATTGCGATCTTTTTCTCTCCTCTCTCCTCTCGATATGGTGAATTTGATCTCTCTATATACAATATATATGTATGTTCGAATAATTTTTTTTAATTCTCTGTCAAACTCAGCTGGTACTGTTAGAGAACGTGTACAATGTGTTTCAAATTTAAACATCAATACTTTGAAAGCGTGTAAATAACTGACAAACGAAGAAGAATGTCTTCTGGTGAAAAACAAAAAAGTTTTCTTCGCTTTATCTATTTACATTTACTCGTATTGTCTTACAAAATCATCTATGATCATCTGTATCATCTACTGATCATCTATCGATTGTCAATTTGATCTCTCTGTATACAATATACTATAAGGACATGTATCTATATGCAGGGTGTCCCAAATTCAAATGTCAGTACTTTGAGAGTATGTAGAGGACTGATAAACGAAGAAAAATGTCCTTTGGTGAAAAAACGAAAAATTTATTTTCTTATAATAGTATCCATAATCATTTGTATTACCTACTTAATAAGCACTGTATCGAACATTGACGCACTCCGACTGTAGCCAGACATTATTCTCGTGCACCGTAGCTACAATTTCATCTCTTAGTTGCATTTTCGAGTTGACTGGTATCGAATAAACTTGCTGAATTAGCGAAAGAACGAAAACTTTTCTCCTTCTCTCTGCACATTTTCTCCCGAAGTTTCGGGAACATTTAAATTCAAGACTCCCAGTATATAAGAGTCGTTAAAACGAATCACATTAAAGAAGTGACATTATTGATTCGTTGCTGAAAATCGTGTTAGAAGCGATCAAGATCTGTCTCTACCGGCAAGTCGGTGACTCGATTTTCCGCGAGCCGTGCGACCGAGCTTAAAAATTTATCGACGTGTCAATGAAACGGTACCATTTGAATGATAAGCGAGCTCAATGAGGCGGAACGTGTCCAGAGTGAATGTCGCGCGCGATTTTCCACACATCATTGAGCATCCACCCTGACTGAATTTCGTTTTTCTGTTCGGCACACGGTTGGCACCCATCCGGTGAAATCCACGGATTTCACTCGACGCCCTTTCGAGGGCGCCTTCTCTCGAATGTACAGAGTTTCAACCCTACAATAGGCAAACACACTTCTCTCCGAGATTAAATAACGTAACGGATGAAAATGAATTTTTATCTAAATAAGAATTAATTCCTTAAACAAATAGCTTCTTAGTGAAATCGTCATTTTAAAGAAAGTTATTATTACCTACAATTATTATTCATTTCCCCAAATTTATTATTTATTTATCTACCCAAAATTATTTTTTTTCTATTAAAAAAAAGATTTCGTTTCATTTTTAAATAAAAAGGAATACCACCATCATCATCATCATCATCATCATATATATGTATATAAGTGCAATTAGCAAAGCAACGATTAACCAATAAAAAAATTCAACGACCAGAATACTGTCATTATCATTAAAAGTATCAAATATTGAGAAACTACATGCGAGATTCCGTTGATACGGTATTTGGTAACAAATAAAAAGTTGAATTGGATGTTCCGTTTCGTTTTGGGGGGATAACGAGGGGTGATTTCGCGGACGTTATAGATCGGTAACGTATGATCGGCGTTTAGCCAGCCGTGGTCGACCGCATTCGATATATAAACACTCTCATTTGGTAATATATCTCATTAAGGCCTCATTGATCCACCGTGCCGATAAATTTATCCGGCAGTTTAGAATGATATGCGAGCCGATCTCTCGGCGGTGGTGCGCGACGATAAAAAGCCGCCTGTAGTTGGTTTATTACGGTGGATTCGATCGTGACCGGATAAATTTATAGAAAAGTGAATCAAATGAAGTCGAATATCTCCACTGTGCCCGATGATAATGTCCATTTAGTGGGAAAATCTGGTGTATCTATCTGTGTACCAACGTTTCACAGAATATGTGAATATTTTCTTTTACTTTTCTTTTCTTTTCAATCCTATATATATTTTATTGTCAACTCTATGTCTTTTATTTTCAACCATATACATTTTATTTTCAAGTCTATGTATTTGATTTTCAACCCTACATATATATTATTGTCAACTCTGTATATTTTATTTTCAAGTCTATGTATTTTATTTTCAACCCTATATATATTTTCAACTCTGTGTATTTTATTTTCAATTCTATGTATTTTATTTTCAACCCTATGTATTTTATTTTCAACTTTGGGTATTTTTACCCTATGTATTTTATTTTCAATCCTATATATTTTATTTTCAACTCTGTGTATTTTATTTTCAACCGTATATATTTTATTTTCAACTCTATGTATTTTATTTTCAACTCTGTGTATTTTATTTTCAATTCTATGTATTTTATTTTCAACCCTATGTATTTTATTTCCAACTTTGGGTATTTTTACCCTATGTATTTTATTTTCAATCCTATATATTTTATTTTCAACTCTGTGTATTTTATTTTCAACCGTATATATTTTATTTTCAACTCTATGTATTTTATTTTCAACTCTGTGTATTTTATTTTCAATTCTATGTATTTTATTTTCAACCCTATGTATTTTATTTCCAACTTTGGGTATTTTTACCCTATGTATTTTATTTTCAATCCTATATATTTTATTTTCAACTCTGTGTATTTTATTTTCAACCGTATATATTTTATTTTCAACCGTAGGTATTTTATTTCCAACCGTATGTATTTTATTTTCAAACCTATATATTTTATTTTCAACTTTGTGTATTTTATTTTCAAACCTTTATATTTTCAACTCTGTGTATTTTTACCCTATGTATTTTATTTTCTATCCTATATATTTTATTTTCAACCGTATGTATTTTATTATCAATCCTATATATTTTATTTTCAACCGTATGTATTTTATTTTCAACGTTATATATATTTTATTTTCAACCGTGTGTATTCTATTTTCAATCCTATATATTTTATTTTCAACTCTGTCCCCTATCTTTACCCTATGTATTTTATTTTCAACCTTATGTATTTTCATCCTATGCATTTTATTTCCCTAACTCCATGTATTTTTATCTTGTTGGAGAGGTTCTATCCTCAAATGAATCGAAACTCGAAGAAATTGAAAATTATTATTGACCAATGATTAGGTACTAACATATAAGTTATAATATTACGAGAGACGACGTATAGAATTAGATTCAAATGTATATCTTCCACTTCAACGATATTTGAAGTATCTTGTTAAACACCAAAGTCACGATCCCAAACAAAACGAAAGATCTCGAGGAGCCAATCCCGTGCCGGCCGGGACCCTCCGTCACGAGACAACTTGTTCTCCACTCTGGTAATCGTTTGGTAGCCGCGTGTCTATGCAAATTCCCATGGCTTCGAAGTCGCGTATCAAGATGTGAGTCACGCCTGTAATCTTTCGCATAGTAAATTATCCGCCAATATCAACGGGATCAGATACCGGCCAGTATTATCTGTTACGATTGGAGGATGAGGAAGGGTTTTCCGGGCGAAACAGAGACGCTGAACGACGAGGGTGTAACGACGATGGAAAGAGAGACTCGACCGGAGCGGGAATGATGCGGAGAAAGAGAGACACGGAAAATAAGAGAGAGGAGTGGAAAGAAGGAGGAGGAAGAGGCGAAGACAAAGAGAAAAAGAGAAGAGGGAAGAGAGAGAGAGAGAGAGAGAGAGAAAGAGGAGAGAGAGAGATGGACAGTGCAACCCCGACGGTGGTAAGGGCTTTGCGCAGTTATAAATGCGGTTTTGTATCTAGCTTTACAGGACAAAGTAATGGGCTTAGATAATCCTGATTTAATAAATCGAACAGTTGCGGAGGGAGCGTTTACAACGCGTGACTAACGCGTTCAAAAACAAGATGAATGACGCGCCACGTCGAAGTGCCGCCGCCTGGTCGCATTTACATTTCGCCACTGTATCTCCCGGATGAGAGGGAGAAAAAAAAAATATATATATATATATATATCCCCGAAAATGTGGATCCAAAGCTGCGCAGGATTTATCGAAATCGTAGGGTCGCCAATTTTTTTTTTTTTTTTTTTTTTACTTTTTTAATGTAGCAAATGTAAGACGAGAACGCACTGGTTTTCTGTTGAAGAGCTACGTAATTGCTTTGCAATAATGCAACAATGCACATTTCTAGCGAGTCGAAGAAGAGCTAATTTTTGAAAATTTCTTCGATGATACAATTTCTTTTACGTTTTTTTTTTTTTTAATCGTAGTTTCTTTCTTTTTCTTTGAAAATCGTGGATTTTTTAAAATTTTTACATATGTATGTATATATATATATATTTTTTTTTTATTTGTCTTTTTTTTGCGAATGAAAGTAATACGATAATTACTGCAATAACATAAATGGATCTTTGGCGCGTGATGTGATATTTTGACGAACGTGGCGGCCACGTTCCGCCGGCTGTTCTAATGTTAACGTTCAATTTTGAGGGCAACGTAAACTGCAGAGAGATTTTAATGGCTTATTATTATTTCGGTTACTTGCGTCACGTTTTGGCCCCATTACGGTCTATTAAATTAGAGGTAATTCCTGGTTAAACAGTGCGCCGCCATAATGTTGGCCGAAAATCAATTCTTACGCCCTGCTGGGACAATTCCCGCTCCGTTTAAGGACAATTCGTCACCAGACCGAATTAATTCGTACCAAATTTCTCGATAATTTCAAAGAAAAAAAAAGAACACAAATCTACAAAACAAATTTTTCCATCAAAGTGAAATATTTCAGATTTCTAATTTTAATTTCTATTATACTCATACAATATGTCAATGTTACATCTTATCTACGAAAATGCAAAAGTGCAATTACCGAAATATTGAAACTCGATAAAAAAAAAAAAAATCTGAACGCTGAGAGGACAGAAACTAGAGCGTTGGAGACGTTACGACGAATAGAGACAAGCGAGCGAAATGAAAATCGAGTTTCCGAGTGGAAGATAGGATTTTCAATCGGGGGTAGTTGGCAACGGCGAGTGCCCCGTGATAAAAATTTATCCCTGGCCATCCCGGCTCCCGCTTATCATCTTTATCGTTCTGCCTTCGCTCTTATCGACAACGATAAAACATCCGATCGATGACCCGATCAACATATCGCGACCAGAAATCGCGCGAGCGAATTATTAAGTTGAGAAACGCTTCTCACACTGCCCGAGGAACCTAAAGGGAACGATATATTTTCTCACTTCCCCCCCCCCCTTTTCTGTTAAATCAAAATATATGTACGACGAGCTTGATCATCAAAATTGCGCAAAATTCAAAGTTACGACATAAATTTGCATTGAAACTTCACACGACCCTCGAGATCTCACTCGCCAAGTTTCGTAAGTTCATCAACGAAAATGATAAAAAATTAAAATGATAAAAACATTGAATTTATATCGTTGTACCATTAATTTACCTGATATTAATTTGAAATAAATACAACACTGAAACTACCAAAATGGTAAATTCGGTAAATGACCAATTTCCAATTTTTGTTGGATATTTTACAGACGTAAACTGATTTAAATGATTGTTCGTAAAATATGTAAATAAAAGCTTGTGTGCTTCATTGTATACCATGAAGTTTTTTATTTCCTTTACTTTAACGTCTCTGATGGAAATTTTACGTTTTAATCGCCGGTAGTTTTAGTGTTTTATTGTACTGGTGTGCTTAATTATTTCCAGGCGATGACGAGTACACTCGACGAAAAAACAATAAATACACTCGCTGTGAGATTGAGTTAAATTACAACAAAATAATAAATTTTCTTCGCTTTTCTTTGAGAAATTCTTAATTTTATCGGTTTTATCTTATTTTTTCCTTCAAATATTCTAAAAATTACAAATATATATATATATATATATATATATATATATATATATATAATTTTTTTATTTAAATTTTACAATAAACAGCAAAAGCGAACTTTTTCTATATGACGAGTATTAAGCGAAAAAATTCCATTTTTTCACACTCGACATAAACCTCGACTTAACCTCTTGCGCTAGTAACTGGTTCGCGGACCATAACGAGTGACCAAACCGTATACAACAATTCGTCGTTTCTTTTGAATTCATTGGTGCATCACTGGATAGAAATTACTAAAAAGTAATAAATTTATTATCTGTTTCGCCTGAGTTATATTTCAATATACTCAAAACTGAGAAAATATTGCAATTTTAGGCCAAGAATTCTCGACGTGCGTCATTCCAGCGCAAGAGGTTAACCAACTGATTGCGGACCATAACGAGTGACCAAACCGTATACAACAATTCCTCTTTTTTTTTTTTTAAATTCATCGGTACATCACTGGATAGAAATTACTAAGAAGCAATAAATTTATTATCTGTTTCGCCTGGGTTATATTTCAATATACTCAAAACTGAGAAAATATTGCAATTTTGGGCCAAGAATTCGGTCCAAGTAAGAGGTTAACCACTTGCGCTGGCAACTGATTGCGGACCATAACGAGTGACCAAACCGTATACAATAACTCGTCTTTTCTTTTTTTTTTTTTTTTTTTTTTTCTTAATTCGTCGGTACATCACTGGATAGAAATTACTAAGAAGCAATGAATTTATTATATGTTTCGCCCCGGATTATATCTATACTTAAAACTAAGAAACTGAGAAAATATTGCCAAATATTCTCGACGTGCGCGTCGCAAGAGGTTAAGGGGTTAAGAGATTCAAGCCCTACCAATAATTCTACTACCTTGCCATCGTTGCTAGATACAAAATCGAAGACAGACACATAGAGAAACGCGCGCGCCATCGACCGAAGAAGATCCAGCTGATCGATGGCTGAGAGAAAGCTGGTCAGAGGGTCGAGTGAAGGCGAGACTCAAGGCGGTCCCGTTTCGTACCTACATCTATAAAGCTTGGAAATACGCGCGGCAGGAGTCCCGTGTCCCCGCAACAATGTATTTAATTAACGTAACGGGCGCCAGGGGAGCGGCGGGACTCGAGCGTAGCGATTGCACCCACAAACCACCCTCTATCCATAGCGGCGAAGCGCCGCGTGACCCCAACTAAACTCCACCCCCCGGTGGCGGCCCCTCTTTCCTCGCCAATCCGCAGGCTTGTTCAATGGCCGCCAAGTCGAGAGCTTAAATTAAAGATATAAGCGCGGCGTCGCGACGCGACGCGACGCGTCGGCGTGTGCTGGCTGCCACGCAACGCGCAGGCAACCCGCGCGTTGTAACCCGGTAAACGAATTAAAAAGTAAACGGCCAGCCGTAAAAGTTAATAGCTGTTCGGATGAAAATTAAAACACTCGAGGAATTAAGATAACGGAAGAGAAAGGAAGTCGGACAATCTGGACGCGCGCGTGTTGTTGCTTACTGCTGCTGCTGCTGCTGCTGCTGTTGGGTTCGAGCGTAAAACGTCAATCCCTCTGTTTAAAAACTGCCGGGGGTGAGAAATGGGGGGGTGGGGGACACAACGTAAGCACCGCCAGTGCTTTCTTTTCTTTTTCTTCAACCCTTCACCGAGTTGGGAGGGGATACAGGTTGGAAATGTTGGTGTATCTTGATGAATCTTGAGGGAGAGAAGGATTTTTAACAGAGAATCTTTTGAATTTCATTTTTTTCTTTTTTTCTTTTTTTTTTCTTTTTTTGGTGGAAGGAAGGTTTTGAGGGGTAGATCGATTATTTTAGGAAGAGTAACAGGATCTGTAAAATTTGGCCCGATTACTATGTTAGACGAAAAGTCCTAGAAAGCGTCGGCAGAGAGTAAAAATTTTCAGACTAGAAGATTTTAAAGAATAAAAATGTTAGGTCGGTGATCATACAACTTTTTAGAAAATTGGTTTCATCGAATAGAAGAAAAATTGTATTGTATCCTAAAAAAACGTTGGCAGAGAGTAAAAATTTCGAACTAGAAGATTTTAGAGAATAAAAATCTTAGATCAGTGATCTTCCAATTTTTTAGAAAACTGGTTTCATCGAATAGAAGAAAAATTGTATTGTATCCTAAAAAAACGTTAGCAGAGAGTAAAAATTTCGAACTAGAAGATTTTAGAGAATAAAAATCTTAGATCAGTGATCTTCCAATTTTTTAGAAAACTGGTTTCATCGAATAGAAGAAAAATTGTATTGTATCCTAAAAAAACGTTAGCAGAGAGTAAAAATTTCGAACTAGAAGATTTTAGAGAATAAAAATCTTAGATCAGTGATCTTCCAATTTTTTAGAAAACTGGTTTCATCGAATAGAAGAAAAATTGTATTGTATCCTAAAAGTAAAGATTTTCAAACTAGAAGATTTTAAAGAATAAAAATCTTAAGCCAGTGATCTTCCAACATTTTAGAAAACTAATTTCATCGAATCGAAGAGAAATTGTATTATATCCTAAAAAAAAACGTTGGCAGAGAGTAAAAATTTTCAGACTAGAAGATTTTAACGAATAAAAATCTTAGATTAGTGATCATTCAACTTTTTAGAAAACCCGTTTCATCTAATAGAAGAGAAATTTGTATTTCGAATTTTTTTCCCCCTTCTCGCGAATGTTCGAAATACTGACAACAATCGATAATTCTCGAGAGATGAAGAAGCGAAGTTTCTTTCTCGCTTGAAAAGCTAAAAAAGAAAAAGTCCACTCTCTCGTCCACGCTCTCCGATCGAATCGCAAAATATGAATTCGTTCGATGATTGCAGGTATGGTTCCAGAACAGGAGGACAAAATGGCGGAAAAAGCACGCGGCCGAGATGGCGACGGCGAAGAGGAGGCAAGAAGAGGTCGAGGGCGTCGTCGCCGAGGGTGAGGATGGTTGCAGCGACGCGGAGGCCGAGGGAAACAGCGAGACCGCGGCGAAGAGGCTGAGAAGGGAACTCGAGCAACAATACAGGCATTAAGAACGAATCGCAAAAGGACTAGACTCGCTAGAAGGATGTGAACGATCGCGCGGCAAGAAAGATTTTAGAAAGAAAATGAATATGCCCAGCTCGTTTCTCAGTTAGTTTCTAGTGCTTCGTTTAACACCCACCTCTTTCAGTTTTTTATTCCCTTTCGAGTGATTAATTATTCTTCACGCTTCGAAAGTAATCTCAAGGAACATCGAACAGCTAGATAATTCGTTTCGAACGAAATTTCGAGGATGCAAGAGACAGAGAGGAGACTTGCAAGGAGAAGCAAATTGGACAGCGAGAAGGTGGATTTCTTTTCGTTGAAAGAAAAAAAGGAAAAGAATTCTGTCAACGCTGGAACTACCAAGGAATCCGAAGCATAGAACTTTCATCGGAGATATTAAAGTGAGAAAAAGAATAGAAAAAAATTGTAAAATATAATAAGACAAGCTCTTATTTGTGTCTTTTATAAGGAGAATCATTTGACAATTAAACGAATTAAACGATTCGAAAATCATTTTATAAAAAGAATCATTTCAATTTCTAAATACACACTGTTTCACATCTATGATATATAATATATCTAATATATATTATATATCATGTGTACGTATATATATTATAATATATCGAATGATAAATGGAAAATGACGAATTGGTCATTTCGACCACCTCGGTAGTTCTAGTGCTAAATAAGAAACGGTCCAGTTTATCGTTCGTCAGATAGAAGAAATATTCTTTGAATTGTCGAATTGATTTCGAACGTGAAGCCGCCAAGAGACTGACGAGTTGATGAAAATTAACTGGCTGTAGAATGATCGGAGGGCAAGAACGGAACATCCGAAGCTCGGCGTAACTGAACTTAATAATATTGTGCCGTTAAAACGTGTTAACTTGCACAGAAGCAAGTTCGGGGAAGGTGCGCGTATACGACTTTCATAAATATGAATTTATCGTGTAATTGATGTCAACGATTATAATGTGTAATTATCATTGATGAACCAAAGATCGTAAATGCGTATGTTAGTTAGAAGAGATCGTTCGATTAATTAATTTTTATACAGAGGGCAAAGATTGGTCGGAGCAGTCACACGTTCGAGAGACAGACGTCGAATTTTTTGCAAGATAATGAGTTTTAGTGGCACAATGGCGAGATTGCTATTTTCACAGATCCCGATTTTATGTAAATTGCTTTTAAGTTTCGAAAGGAAATTGCCGGCAAATGCAAACAAGTAATTCTTCTCGTTTCGAAAGGAAAAGAAAAAAAAGAACAAAAAATCTCACCGACGAGTTTTTAACGTTTATAGAGATTTATCGTCGTTTGTATATATTTGTATTAAGATAGAGTTGTACGCTACGATGATCGAGAGAGGATCGTCGCCGCCGTCTGGAACGTTACGTTCAAAGAATAACAAAATTATTATAAAATTGTAACTCAACGACGGTAATTATGCGTATGCGATTATTTGCAGGATTTGGAGGATAATATTTTATGAAAATTGAGCGAGGGACCGAACCTTTTCCCGAGGCAACTGACGGACGAATTTTTAAGGCAAGAGAGAGAGAGAGAGAGAGAGAGAGAGAGAGAGAGAGAGAGAGAGAGAAAGAGAGAGAGTTTCTTCGTGGTGAGGCAGAATCGCGTGGTCGACGAATCAAACCTCATGTTTTGATTGTGCACATCGAAAAATGCACAGTTGTTGTTATACAGGGTGGGCCAAAAATCAGCCTCTTACCAAAATAAATCCGTAATTTTTTTATTATATATTTCCTTTTCTATTTTGTAGTGATTAAAGTGCACTAATTTAAGTTCACGTTTGATCTTAAATTCAATTTAAAATTAGTTCTTTTTTTACATATATCTTGATGTTTTATTAAAAAAGAAAAAAAAATAGGTGGGAAGAAACTTTTGGTCCACCCTGTATATAGTTTAATTAGCCGAGAATAGAGTAAATCTAGTCATATCTAACGTTAAAAGTGTAATTTGCACGATTAAGTTTCCAACGATCGAGGGGAAAAAATTGCAAAGTCTGCGAGCGAATCAGCGAATTCGAATTCTCCGAGTTCGAAAAGTTCCACGTTTTCTGAAATTCGAGAACGAAAAACATTTGCCACCTCGGGTGTATTTTTCACATTTTTCAGAAAAAACTCGTGTATCCGCAAACTCAAGAGTGATCCAAAAGTTTGTAAACAAAATCGAAGACGTGAAATTTAAAAACCGAAGTTGAACATTTAAAAATTACAAACGAGCTCGGAAATTAAGTATCTAGGCGAAATATTGCAAGCAAGTGAAAAATTTCGAAAAAAATTTGCGTACATATTTACAAAATCCTTCGGAGAATTGTGAAACTTCGTACCACGCTGAACGCGACAGTTGAAGGCACTTTTTCTAAATCTTGCCTTGGAAATTAAAAGATTTCACACTCGAGAGAGGAGGGGTCCCGCAGAATCGATCGATCCTGCAAGTAATTAACTATTATAATAAAACGAAAACGCCGGTAAGCTCGTACTCAGTTAAAAACAGCACGTGTATAGTAAATGTATGCTGAATGTCAGACAAGCCATTACACCACCACTATGAGTATAAATATATAAATATTCAAATAAATTAAAGGCGAATAAATGAAACGAACGAGGATGAAGAAGTTTCAATGGAGAAGAAGTCGTGTCTAAGAAATGTAACGAATCGAACTGATTCCCCACTCCCCCCCCTTAAGAATTCTCTATTTACGTCCCAGTGAACTTATGCCAATGAACGAATAAGCGAATCGAAATGGATTTTTGTATATTCTGTAGATACGATAAACGTGAATGTGATATTTAACGTACTTAATAAGAATCTGACGTATAGATATGATACCATAAGGAATGATTCTGGAGCGTGTTGTCCGACATTTTTCAGCGTATTTCGATCGTCCCGTAAATTTCATTAACGCCAGAGACATAGAGATTTCTTTTACCGAAGAAATTTACCGAAAGAAAAAATTTAGTCGAATTTTCCTGCAGCGAACTGAATATACAAAAAAAAAATTGAAACTCGGAGTTCAAAATTGTCACAGAGCCTCGTGGTCGAAAAATTTAACCGTCCCGAATTTGAAACTTGAGAATTTAAAAATCCAACTTGTGACCACGATCGAAGAATTTTGTAAGGTTCGGCAAAAATGTTCCGGCTGGAGAAATTAATCAGAAAACTGTCAAGATCCGAGAATTTAAAAGTCTGTCCTCGGGAAGTTTCGAAAAGAATCAAAGAACTTCGTGCACTCGAGACGATCGAAATACTCAAAAAAAAAAAAAAAGTTCGCGCAATCGGTCTCGAGACTCGTCCGACGAGTAAGTAGGTGTTCCCCAATTAAGAAGGCGAAAAAACGAAAAAAAAGAAAAAAAAAATAGGATCGTAGACGTATGCATGATCGTATAATCGCAAAAAAAGAGAGGGAAAAAATAGGCGAAGAGGCACAGGTCACCAACGAGGAACCGGAAGTCACGCTGAGTCACCCTCCTGACGCCTGAATTAACGCGTCACGTACACCATGGTAACCTTACGTTGCCGGTGTGTCGATGTTCGCGCGAATGAGAATTGATTTTTTAACTGGAGCGTCGTGGTTGATTAATTGCGAATTTCGAAATGGAGACGCGAAGCGTGGAGAACGTGGAGAAGTTGCTGCGAGAGCAAGTTCAACGTGTTACTTGTACAGTATTATAGATAAATTGCTAAGCGCGAAACGAGGTAGAGACAATCTGTATAAAGTATTGTATAAATTATACATACGTGTTATCTATCGCTTGTGTATTATATCTCCAATTTAATAAATGGAACACGTATTACGGTAATTGGAAAAGTGTGAGTCTTTCATCCCCCCCCCCTTAACGAGTGTTTCATTAATTTCTAAGTTAGTTTTATTAATTTATTAGTAAATATTTATCAAATTAAATATTAAATATTATAATATTTATTAAATATTAATAATATTAATAGTATTAAAGTAATTTAATTAATTTAATATTTATTATTATTTAATAATATTATTATTATTATTATTATTACTTTAATACTATTAATATTATTAATATTTATTCATTAAATTACTTTTTATTTGAAGAATGCATACGGACAAAAATCAGACGCAGATGTTGAAATTTAGGGGAAGAAATAAAATCGAGAAAAAAATTTGTGACTTTAGTGTCAGTACCAATATCGAAGGGAGTATAATATAGTAGTAGATCTTACAGTGTTTCGTCGTGAAAAAATTTTAAATTAAAATTAATGATCAATGAAAGGGGCTACACGCGTTTTTAATTAATCTTTGGAAAAAGGAGAGAAAAAAAGAAATCAATGGAGAGCGGATTCGGGTAGGTAAGTTGAAGACGAAAATCACCAAGGCCATCAGGAGCATTGCAAGGGGACGTAATGAACGTAATGTACCGGTGCGTTGCAGAGAAACGCATCAATCATGAAGAAAGACACTTGAACGACGTGATTTTTAACGATTAAGTCCAACTGACTCCTGCTCGCTAATCGAAAAGGATATTACTCCTCAAAGGTCTCCGCAATTATAAAAATTCCAGCTGTGACTCGCTGCTTCGGTATTAAAATTATCAAGAGCCTATTAGGGTGATGTAATAATAATTTACGAAGAAAAATTTAAACTTTGTCAAAAGGTAAAAGACTTTCGCAAGCAATGCGTTAACAGCCTAAGCGAAGAAAGATTTGCACTTTGTTCACTTCAGTCGTTAGCTGGAGGAAATAACTGACGTGGCGGAAAATTTGGCAAACTCGAGAAAAATCGAGGATTTCCCAACTGAGAGATTCGAGACTCAGAAACTAGAAAAATAAGAAACCGAGAACGACACAAGAGAATCTCTGAAAAACTCGGGGTAGCTGTGAAAATATCCAAATTTGAAACATTTGCCAAAAATCGAGAGACCTACTATTCGATTCGCCGTTCCCTGCGAATAATAACGAAAGTCAACGAAACACGATCTCGTTTCCCTTATTCATCGACGCCGGAGAGAACGAACCAATAACAACAGCTCGCAACTCCCCCCTGTCCGGGAGCCACGGGCCAGCCGGAAGTTCCATAAAGCTGGGAAAAAGCGCGGGCTGCGAACGTTTTCGTAACCGGTATCGATTTCGAATACGAATAGCCGGGTGATTAATGTTACGGGAGTTCTCGCGAGTCATAAAGTTGGCGTTTCACAGCGCGAAAGAGAATGAGAGAGAGAGAAAGAGATCCTTACAACCTCTTTTCCCAACCCACTACGTCGAGAGACGTAGAAACGACGTTGCGCGAACGAAAGAGGCAGACATTGGCAGTGTAAATTTATCGTGGTGTTAAGCCGTTAATATTTGCGCTCGCCGGCATTAAATCAATGAAAAATATTCTAATTGGAATATGAAAAAAGTTGGCACGCTGTGACAGAGGGTGCCGATGCCAATTGGAAATGAAGAGGGGTGGTGAGTGAGAGAAAGGAGAAAACTCGCCTGACCCGCCGCCCACTCGACTCGCAGCATGCCCGCAGCACCCCTCGTGTTACAGAATAGAATATAAATTGTCTTAACGAGAGGCGTGCAAAGAAAAATGGCAAAAAGTTTCTCCTTCAGCCTTCTAGGCTACGAGAGCGAGAGGAGGGCTGCTGCTCTCTTTCTCTCTCTCTCTCTCTCTTTCTCTCTCTGCTGTGCGCGCCAACGTGTATCGACCTATAGATTCTACGACTGCAAGTTTACTAATTTCGCGGGATCACCCGTTCGTTTGCCCAACGGCACATGTACATTAACGCCACGCGACATTAACGACGCTGCGTCAAGAATGGCGGAAATTAGTAGTGCCGTGTGCTAATTGCTTTACACGGGGTAAATTGGCCGGCGCGTTTGGGATCACAGTTTCGAGATCACGAAATTGAAAGGTCCTGTACGTGTGTTTCGTTTGACGTTGACGTGCGCGTTTGGCAAGCAGAACGTGAGGTGAGCGAGTGTATCGAAGAAGTAACTGATCGATTTAGAAGGATCAATCGTGATTGTTCGTGCAAGATTGCAAATTTCTACGGCGCGCGGCGCATGAAAATTTTTCGTTAGAGCGATATAGCAATGAATTTGGATAATTACGTGCTGATCCTCGTTGTTCCGTAAGTTGTGGTGATTCGGTTAGAATTAACTCCGAACTATTTTACCATTAATACCAAATTAATCTATCCTATTTTATAAAACGTCGGAATGGTAACGATTTAAATAACTTTTTGTATATATTTCTAAGAGATTTAAATCTAATAATTAAAATAAATAGGGTAGATTAATTTAATCTACTTAAATGTAACATTTTTACGTACATATTTCATTTTTCGTTGGAAATTCTCCTTTTCTCATATATATTTCTCATCATTGTTGCCCAAAAATTGAGATTACATCTCGCCAATCATTCCATAATACTTATTTTTTTTTTTTAAGTGTGAGCAATATATTGAACACATTTATTATTATATCTGTTCCTTTAGCTAGTTGTCTGACCGTCGATGATGAATTTGAAGCGTTTCTTAACACGCTCCATTCTACGTACGTGTAAAACTAATGAAAATTAATAATAGTATTCGTTTTCTCGAGATGTCGGTAACAAGACACTAGATTACAAATTATTCTTCTTTGCAAAAAACAATTAAAGAATGTTAAAACTACTAAACGTTCATAGATAAATTTTATTATAATATATACGTATGCATATGCAATATATATACGTACACACAGTGTCGTTAATAATTATAAACTCAACCACACATACAAATAGCAAAAACTATTGTTTAAAGGATTCACTGCTAACGACTCTAACTTTCGTCAAAGATATTCTCCTACTGACCTACGAAATCTCGTTGGTCAATAATTTTACAATATTTTATACAATATAAATTCATCGATTCGAGCAATCTGATTTAGAAGAAGTAGGCAAACACAGAACGATCGACATTAACTGTGTGCAAATGTACAGAGGCAAAACTCGAGAATTTAGAAATTCGGAAACTCGAGAGAATCGAGAGACTGAAACATTCAAGGATCTCCAACCTTTATCAAAAGCTTGGGTAAATACTGAAATCCTCAAAGAACTGGCAGTTCTACGAAGGGAATCCGAGAGTTCAAAAATCCAGATAAAGATTCCGCCGCGGGAATCACGCGCCGCATTAGGGGGATGACGATCGGTAACAACACGTAGGATTTCGAAGAACGCGGCACGCGTGAAGTTAAAACCTACCCCCAAAGCCTCTCGTCGCTCTTTCTACCGGTGACTCGGCGATTTCCAACGGCGATCGACCGATCGGCCAATAATTTCTCCTCCAGCCGACCGGCTGACACGAAATCCCAGGTTTTACTTCGAATACCGCATTGATTAACTTATCTAATCTAATTTAAATGCGAACGCAGGGAGCGAGGAGGAGAGAGGGGAACCGGGAGGCGAAGGCGAGATGGCTGTCTCGCTCGCCACTTTTCGTCGGGGAACGCGCTGCAGGGGATGAACCCCTTGTGGCGTAACCATGTGATACTACATACAAAGAGGGATAGACAGAGACGAAGAGTGGGAGCATTAAGCGCGATAGTGAGCGTCCGGGCAAGGAAAAGAGAAAAATGGGCATTCGAGAGAATGTGTAAGGGTGAAGTGTTCGAATCCGAGGCGAGAGTGAACGAGAAAAGGAAGACGCGCGGAATGTGCGCGTACAGGCTGATTCAAAGTCGCAGGGATTGGTAGGGGATGATGAAGAATACGTATACAGATTTCAGGTAAAAAAAAGACGCGCGAGATATGAATTTTCACATTCTTGTAAACGTTTAAATTTAAAAAGTGGAGCCTAGGTAATTAAAGAAAATCAATTCGATCCGTTAAAGGATCCATTGAGTGTTATATTTTATTATTATTATTATAGACAGGAGTATTATATTTTAATTTACTTTGTTATCATTATATACAGGAATATTAGGTTTGCACTTTATTACAAGATAGAAGTATTACATTTTATTATTTAATTTTTATTATTTCTTTAGATAGAAGTATTACATTTTATCGTCATACTTTGTTACTGTATTATCATACCAGTATTAGTATCCGCACCGTGGAAAACTAACCGTAACGTTGGCGAAACTCGAGTTTCTCAAAACAATATTATACGAATAAAAAGAAAGATTTGTCGTCTCTCCAGTTGCAAACAAAAAGATTTCCCTCGTACCGTCCCCCACCTACCAGCTCATCGATTGACCTACGTTTCTGAAACAACTTCTACATCAAGAGGGTAGAAAGACAGAGCGAGAGAGAGAGAGAGAGAAAAGGGAAGAAGACATCAGGAAAGGAAAGGAAAGGAAAGGAAAGGAAAGGGTAGGGTGGCGGCAGAGAGAGCGGTTGCACGAGATAATGAGAGAACCGAGGGTGAAACAAAATGAAGCGATCTAGTATGGGCGGGTCGTAGGAACAGTAATACGAACAGGGTGTACCGTGTTGAGTAAGGCGAGTTAGGGCATACAAACCGCTGTGTAACGTATCAAATCGAGTGCTGAATCCCGGATTAAATCGGCACCCGGCAACGAAACACGGTGGGGTGAAAAGTGGTGGTGAGGGGGAGGGAGGGAGCGAACGACATATCCCGTGGAACGCCCGGCGAAGACGAGGAAATCCACGTAGGTACAATTTTGACTAACGCTAACGTTCGCGTGAATGGGAGACACGAACGGGCCCGAGAACCGTTCCCCGTTTAATTTTATTCGCTGTAAACGCCCGTCGGAGAAACGTGATACCTTCGCCGAGCGAGGTAGTCTGTTGCGTGAGGAAACATGGCTTTTGGCTTTCATCGGGTCCATTCCGCTTTTCAAAAATTCTCTCTTCATCCGTGTTTCAAATGTTCGTCAACATGGAACATGCCAAATTTGAACAGTTGGGCACGACGTGGCGTCGATATGCGATTAGACAGTTTGAATTTCATTTTATAGAAGAAATAAGCGGCGAATTACTCGAAAGTACCATTTAGTATCATTCTAAAGAACAGAATTTGAACCAATTATTAAGAGATACATTTCTGTCGTCTTTTATGCTCAATCCACGTACTCTTGCGCCTTTAAATTTTCGTGATAAATGGAAAAATCTGTGGTACAATTATTGGCATCGTGTAACAAACGTTTGTGACGTCTGCGAAGGGCTTATTGAGAAAATTCGTGTTCTAATATCGTATTCATATAATAAGTTTCTGCCTGAGCGCGGGGAATGAGAGAGCGGAGAGAGTGGAAATAAAGCCGGAATTCTTCAATTTGCGAAACTAATGCAGTAAGTTAAGGGCGGTTAGGGTGTCCGAGTATCGAAGGGGAAATCCCCCAGTTATGTTCGGTAACAAAGTCAGCCGGTGCTTCAATATTGTCGTAATCGCCGTTATTATTGCACTGTCAATCATGCGTTGTTCTACGAGCGGTGAAATATTGCTCTTTCAAATTATTGCGGTAAGAGTCCATTATCACCAAAAATCACACGTCACGATCCTAATTAGAGTGTGACCCACCGATCACAATCAGATCGTAACGTGTCATACAGTCCAGTAATAATTCTCGAATATAATCATCGTTGTAATCATCGTTGCAGCAGAATTTAAACTTCAGTGAAAATCATTGTACAAATTCTCCTAATTGTAAACTTTTTGCAAAATAACATCATCTCTCCCCCCCCCCTCCACCCCACGTTAGAACACAACAATCAAATTTTTACCGATCACGTCTCTATCACTGTTATTACTCCAACAACTCTCGAAACAAAGGAATAAACGACAAATATTACTTGGCAATCTCAAGAGGAGTGATACGGAGCACGTCCGGACGAAACTAAGTTTAAATTGCGTTAAAAACGACAGGGTGCATCGAAGATGACCCAATAAAAAAGGAAAAGAACACCGTCGGTTTACATCCCCCTTCCGAATACAATTCGCTTACAATCCTCCCTTCTCTATTTATCATCCGACTACTCATCTGCTGACTTGTTATTAAATTAATCCTTCGTTTAGTCAAATTGATGCATTGATATCATAGAGCACTCATAACTCACGGCACCCTTTCCGCCACGATTAGTACACGCGCGCAGCCGTTTTCACGCGCGACCCCTGATTCAACCGTGGCGAGGGAGAGACGCGGGGCGGGAGGGGGAGGGACAACTCTACTCTCTGCAATTCCCTATTTGCGCCGATGCAGACTCCACTATTTATTAACATCATTACTTATCATTTCAACCACTCGTGCATCACGATGACGTCACGCCGAGGTAAATGCATCGCGATTGGCGGACCACGCGGCGCGAGCGTTGCTCAATGGTCACCAGCTAGACTCCTTGGGTCGATGATCAACGAGGACGATTTCTTTTCTGATCAGCGCTTTCTGAACTTATCGCGGAAAGAACGTAGGAAATGGCCATCGACTTTCGGCGTTCCGGGCCGACGATTTTCCATCGCCGGCTATCACATCGCTATTATTTGAAATATTGGATAACCAAAGACGTATTCTTCTTTTTCTTTTTCTTTTTTTTTTTTTTTTTTGCAAGGTTAGCAGAGGAAGACGCATATCGAGATCTTATTTCGGTACGAACGATCAAAACAAGATCGCGCGCGGTTGAACGCATTCACAATTCACGCAATTGTCATTCATTAAAAGCGCAGATATTAAAAAGGGAAGCCTGCGCCGAAAATACGTATCCGCGCCACTTTGCATATTATGTGATTTTCGAATTTCTGCCGGCTTGAATATTCATGCGTTCGCATTACTGGTTAATAATAAACCTCGCTCGGCCGCCGCGAGCAACAGCAGGAAAAAAGGGGGGCACGAAAGAGACATGAGAATTAATTTCTCCGAGACCTGTAATAACAGAAATCTCGCGCGGCGAAATAGATGGAAAATCGTTCGGTTTATCATCGAGAATGTTTGATTCGATCAATCGTAAAACGAATCGTAAAGCGGGCCAGACACCGCTACGAAATCGGTGGATCCAGGACGCGTAATTAGTATACGCGATAGAGACGTTGATGGCAATCCGAGGGGGAGGCAAGTTTTATTTTCCGTTTCCTCCTCGGACCCGTTTTCAATTTGAATGCCGATTAATCTGACCGAATAATCTTACCGTATATTTCGCGCGGCCGCGTGTCCTCCCGATATTCGTTTGAGGGCATTTTTAAAAACTAAACGTTTCACTTTATCGTGAACGCGCAGCAATTAATAATAACACGCAATCGGGCGTATCTTTTATAACCTTTCGGAGTATAAATCGCGAAATTCTGGAATTATCAGGCAGCCAGGAATGAAAGGCTATTTCCGTCGCACGGAATCACGGGCAATATTTTACGTGGGATTGGGGTTGAACGCGGACACATCGACGTTTGATATTTTTATGCAGTGGCGCCACCGCGGAGAGATTTACGAGGCAGATATGCGATCACAAAATGTCCGACACTAAATCAAACATGTTGCATCGGAAAACATCAGAAATTATTATTGGGACTTTTATGGGATCGACGGGAGTGAAAGGAACGTACAATGTAACTCTCGACGAGGCCGTTTCATTGCCGAGTATCTTGCCGGCCATCTAACGCGGAGAATAAATCGTAATATATACATATACATATATATATATATATATATGTATATTAGGCCCCTTCCGCTCTTTTCATTCTACATCCGGTATAAGAAGCTGTTACAGCTACTTGTCGCACTGTTCAGTTGCTGCTACGAACAACGACAATAATACTTTTTTACCGACGAAATTAACACTCACGCGGATCTTTTCAGACAGACCAAGGCCACGTTATGTTACAAGTTTAAGATTTCTGGTATACCTTTGAATACGTCGTGAACTGAATGTACGACGTATAGACGAGTAAATATTAAAATGGTATTTTCGTGTTTAAGAGTATACACGTATTTATTATGGCCAATATAAATTTTGTCGTTACATTTTTTTTTTCCTCTGACAGAGGGGGGACTCCTCCATAAATTCTTAAATATATATATATATATATATATATATATTAAATCTTGTCAATACTCGTTAATCATTCTCAATAAAAAAATAAAACGAGATAAATTTTTTGGCTACTATCAATACTATAAATTCGTACTCAGCACGTGTATAATGCGAATGATTTATTAAGGGACTGTCTTTCCGCGCGTCATTAAAATTTGCGTGAAACAAAAGCTCGAGCGATATTTCATTTATAAATTGATGAAAATAAAAGCTCAACACGGCAAGAAACAAAATGTATTTTGTCAGAATTTCTAGCTCTTTTATTTAATATATTGAAACTAAAAACAATTTCCTTTGCGCGTTTTGATATACCGATACGAACATTCAACGCAAATTGGAGAGTTCAATGAATAAAAATAATTTCACGTGATTTCTTCGTCAAGACACTTCTTTGAAAACACAAGATAATAGCCTGAGAACTGTTGTTTCGACTTTGAAATTTACCTGTCGCATAATGTTTCCTTGCAGGTGAAAAATTAACTTTTCGACAAATAAAATTGGACTTTAATGTTTTACATTTCAAATTACATGACTCAAATTCTATTGAAATTAACTACATGGAACTAATAAAGTAATTTCATGTTACTATAAATATCTATTATCATTAGCATTAAAATATTATATCAGTATTATATTCAAATTAAACGTTAATGTACTGTCATTAGTATTCAACAGCGCGACATGCAAGAAAACCTATGCTGAATTAATAAATGAAACACAAACAAAAGAATGTTACTATTCACGGGCACAATAAATACCCGTGGTCGCCATACTCGTCAAAAATTCAACATAATACAACCAGTCACCCGTGTCGATTCAGATCTTTCATCCTACGACATGATTGAGTGATCAGGGGAACAAAAATGCATACGACTCACGATTAGATGCGAAGAACGTTGTCATCAATGTAATTGTGGTCTATGGAAAGTCATTGCGAAGCTTGTCATCAAGTATAAATAAATCGTCGAGTCCCATGGAAGGCTGGGAAAAATCTGCAAGCATAAAATTTAATTCAATTTAATTTATCCTTGACAGCGTTGATTATTTGAAGAGCTCGAATAAGAAAAAGGATACGTACATCCTTAGCTTCCTAAACGGCATTAGGATCCTTTCCAGGGGACAGGAAAAAGAGAAACCTGAAAAAATACGAATTATTGTAATTTGTTCTGAAAAACATGACGACTATTGTTGTACTATACTTGAGATAAAATATGAAACTCTCTACGAAACATTAATAACGTAAGGAACTTTAATAATAGATTTTAATAATAAAATCTAAATTCTGAATATTTGCTATTCGAATTTCAAATATATTTCAAATCAATTAAATGTTCTCTTTTATGTCAGTTGCAAATAAAGGCGTTTAAATCTATCCGTGATAGCATCCTCTTTCAAAAATAATGTTAATTATTGAGAAAGATTATCAATTTCAAATATAATACAAACTATTACAAATAATCAACAGGACGATCAAAAAAAAAAATATTTTAGTTTAAATTATAATAATATTCGACAAATTATTACACAACAACGTTAATACGTATGTGTGCAGTTAGTACGCAGTTAATAAACATACGTCTTAACGATTCGACGATCGACAACAAAATATCTCTCCAAGAGAGACAAGTTTAAACATGTAACCTGCGTCGTAAAATCAATTTTGAAGAGTGGGGGCACGACTGTACACAAAGACTAGTTCATTGGAAAAACAAATCGTTCTACGAAAATATCCTAAGCAACGAGAGTGCATCATATACCATATATGTCTTATTACACAAAACAGTTTTGAAATTACATTAGAACTATATACAAGAATCGAACCTTACAATTCGTGAGCCATTGTATGAAGAAATATATTCATTTCTCTTATTAACAAACGACTGAATTAAACAATGCTCACTGTTCTTGATAGACACGTTCGATAACGCGAAAAATAAATCTAAGAACTATTGATTGTAATCTTTACCTAACAGTTTCCGCATAATAGGTCCTTCTTGCTGCACTTCCCGCCAAAAACTGGCAGTTTTACGTTACGTGGCTGTGTCCTATGATAGATCGATTGCGAGAATTTATATCGATCGATTACAATTAACTATCGCAATATGTAATTGCATATTTCATCGTTGGCGCTGCATATAATCTTTACCTAGGTTAAGACAATTCGTTTTAACTTGAAACAAAAAATAAAAACCCTTTTTTCTAATTCTTAAACAATTGATTCAATAATAAAAATCTAATAGTTTTATTTTTTTCCAGACTTTAATCTTATGTAAAATAGTTGTGTCTTAATTTTAAATCTACGTGTGCTTAATATAGATGGCGTAAGGACTATTTTCAAGATACATGTACATGTTGAAAATTTCATTGAAAATGTTTATTTCATTCTGAGTAAATGATAGCGAATTATACAACTATCATAGCCTCTTAGGAACTATTACTAAAATTATAAAAATTTGAAAAAAATGAAATTCATAAAAATTTATTACCTCGATAAAATAAAATCTGTCATATCAGAGGTATTCTCGTATTACTAATGAAGGAACACAAGTTCCATCTTCCCTTCTCCGAAGACCCTTTCATTCTTTATCCTTAGAAGAAATAAAGCCAGTGTCGTAACAGTGGGATGATTAATATCCAGCTGACAGTTTCTGAAACGGGCAGCCAATAAACGGGATAAAAATACTGGTGAAAAATAGCGTGCTCATTAAGGGTACAGTGACATCTGCGACTGCTGCGTCGAAAGTCTTCAAGAAGTATGGAACCAGCTCTTGGACGAAGGGAAAAAGAAGACAGGTTTATTAAACTAATGGCGGATCATTTTAATATTCCAATGGGAACGCGTTGCATTCGCTGACTCGCGGAACTTAATAACTTCTTTGCCGATGATATTATTATCTCCTTCTTTAATCCTCGTGGAACTTGATAACTCTGTGCAATTACAGAAAAACATCAAATTAAAATAATAAAATTAAAAAAATAAAAAGAATTATATATAATTTTTTTCGAATATAACAATAAAGTGAACTTTCTGTGTCGTAAAATACAACTCGTAGTTTTAAGAAAATTTTAAATAAAATTACAAAATATATACATCACAGACGAGACATATACTAAAAAAGTTTTCTCTAATTAAATAATTTAATATTTCAATACACGTTTGAGAAAAAGTAATTTTTGTAAGTTTTCAAAGCAATACCTTTGGCACTTTTTAATCACTAAATTTTTTATTCACATTAATTTTTAGCTCAAAAAGAAAGAATGGCTTCGCAGATGGCGCTGATGTTTGAAGTCAACGTATACACGAGTTCAAAGTTACGTTTAGTTAATTAATGATATTTATTATACATTAATAAAACAAATATATCAATTACGTAATAATATATTAATGTATTAACTGTCGTATCTAGATTTTTCTTTTTTACTGGAAAAATGAGTGACGGTAAGTCAATTGTGACATTACGTAGCCATAACCTTTTACTACAAATTTTTCAATTTTATTCTGATACGATAAATTAAAATTTATTTGATTTACAGAAGAAGTAATACGCCGAAGATTACTGATTGACGGAGATGGAATTGGAGATGATCGTCGAATAAATATACTTCTAAAATCATTCATAAAATGGGCAAATAGTCCAGATGTAGACAACACTTTGCACGAAAGGATGTTGTCCCAACTTGCTCAGTGTGAATTTGCACAAAGAAAGTCCAGACTAGTCTCAAATATGAGTCAAGAAGAACTGAAGAGCTACGAACAGTTATCAAAGGAAATTGAAATTCAAATAGAAGAGGCTAAACAGGACATTGAAAAAACGAAAGCAGAATTGCAAGATGCTAAACGTGTTAGGAAAAATAGAATAGAATATGATGTACTAGCAAAAGTTATAAACGAGCAGCCAGATAGAGTAGAAACCAATTTAAAGCTTGCTACATTACGTGAAGAATTAGGCAAACTAAAGGTAGAAATATTGCATCGTAATAGTTAAGAAAGACTGTATTTTGTTACTGTTAAAGTTAAAGTTAAAATAATTTTTCTGATGTCTAGGAAAAGTCTGAACAATTGGAACACAAATTGGAAATGAGACGTAAACAATTCCACGTTTTAATATCTTCCATACATTCTTTACAAGGAATGTTAGATGAGTGTGATGAAATAATGGATGTAAGTTTAGAAAATTATGAAGACACAGATACTTCAACACCTATAAAAACTGAAACATCTTAAAACACAATTATTTTGTAAATATTTGTAATTTGTAATTAAATACCTTAATATTCCTTAATACCTTTCATTCCTTTTAAGTTCCCTTACAAATATTTTTAACTTATCAATATTAAACAATACAATGATAAAATTTCAAAAATAAATTATATACATGATTTACGTACAAAAAATATATTATCCAATTCTTAATTTTAATTTGCTAGTTTTTGGAACATGTCTAATAGTTAAAGATATTCTAGTCCCTCGTTTTAATGTTTCTCCTTCTGAAAATTTTTCTCCGCATATACTTAAGTTTTTTAACACAGACTTTGAAATAACATCGCTATCTTTTTCTGCAATTGAATGCATATAATTGTGATATAAATCTCCTTGAAGAATAAACAGACTCCTACGCTCTAATAAAAAACTGAATTCTAAAGTAGATTGATGTTGCTGAAACAAAATTTTATATGTAATTTACATAAAATATATACTATAATAATTTTATAATTATTATCACAACCTCAGTACTGTCAAGTCTTTTATAAAAATCTAGAAGTGTATGAGAGCCACAACTTATGGTTGTTACAATAGGATGAAAGAGTGGACCATCTGAATGTGCCTAATAAATATAGATTACTTGTATACTTCACATCTTATATATTTATGGATATATATTTTGTTTCTTAATTTGTAACTATACCATTATTCCTTGACCAGGCAGATATTCATTAATTAAAACATGATTAGGTAACTTGCTTTTCTCAAATATATCACATGCTGATACTTTATTTATATATTTTTGGAGCCACTGAAAACTTTCCATTAGTATAAAATATATACATACATATATTATTTAATTTTGATATTGTACAACACATTCTTCCACTGTAAGTACATCAATTACTGTACAATACTTACACCTGGTATTTTTTCAGCTATCATACCTTTCGGATGAGGTATACCACCCCAATTTTGTAATCTGCGATGACTTAATTGTGTCCATTTTGGTAAAGGAGCACCATTCACATATTTTACTATTTCATCTTCTTCTTCTTGTGTAATAAAATTTGGAATATAGACAGCTAAATCTGGTATCTGTAAAAAGATCACAAAATAATATTATTTTCAGTCAAACAAAACATAACCTTTAATAAATAAATTTAATATTGAAATGAACCTCTGGAATCACATTTTCACGAAAAATACGTTTATGTTCATTCATTTTTTAATGAATGACTTACTTAAAAAACTGTTTATAAAATATATAAATACTAATATATTATTATTGAAAAAGCAAATATATTTGAGCGCTAGATTTGTTCCTCTTCAAACCTGATATATACACTTGTGTGTAAATAAATTTCCTTTTTATCAAGAAATTCATATATCTGTAAAAACTTCCTTTAATTTATAATTCTTTATACATTACCGATATTATGTATTTACTTACATATATATATATATGTATAACGAAATTAATCGAGAAGCTTTTGTTCTTCAATTTTCAAAACTTCATACATATGAGAGAACCTACCCTTTTATGATAATCATAAGTGTTTAATAATTAAGTTGTATCGTTCCTAATCAATATTATACTCAATTACATAATAAATTAAGAGTTATTTTTCCTTCATAGAAATACAATATTTTATGCATGATATTAAAAGATGTCCTGTTAAATATGTAAATGCAAACGCTAGAAATTGCTTAGAAATGCGTTTGCGTAAAATCAATCTTATGGAAGGGAATACCTTCACACAACTGTATGTAAAACTCAACTCCTTAAATGTACAACGACATAAAACAATTTCTCCATCCTCATTATGTTAAATTTATCAATTTAAATACATAACGAAAAATGAACACGAATCAGACAAAAAATCAAATGGACAAGGAATTGAAACTTGTCCATCAGGTACGTGTATCCTTTGAATTTTACTACAGTATTAAAAATATTTGATTACCTACAAATTATTATTGATATTACTAAAATATTATTTAATTCAAACGTGCAAATTTTACAGTTCCTTATAGACCATGATTTTGAAAATACTGCCGATGCATTGATGGTAGAAGCAACAATAAAAGGTTTTAAACATTGTAAGAAAGATTTACAGATCGAGAGTGATATTTATGAAAATTATTATGAACAATTGATGTTCAGTTATAAAACAGGAGATTGGAGAACATTCTTCAATGTATGATAAAAATTGAATATATTATTATTAAATATAATAAAAAATATAATTTGTTGAGACTTTTCATTTTTAGCTATGGAATTTGATAATATCTGAAGATGTTAGACAAACAAAATCTTGTAAAATTTTGATGTTACATATATATGTATATTTTGCAATGTTGCCTAAACGCATGTCAATTTTACATTGGTATAAAGAAAAAGGTACATATATAATATACATAAAGTAAGTATGGAGTACATATTTTCAAAAAATTTAAAATAGTTTTTATTTTTCAACTTATTTATAGATGAAGTACAGACTATAGGTGAATCTATGACATCACATAGTCAACAAGATTTTGAATGTGAAGAGGTAATTTCAATCAGTGCTAAATCACTAATCTCTTTTCTAAATTTATATTATTTTTATTATGTTCTTATTTATATTTTTTTATAAGAACTTTAATTGTGAAATTGTCTTTTTTTTTAATTACAATATAGATTTTGCACAAAATTTTAAGACTATTAGTATAAATAACTAAACAGAAAATAAAATATATTTGTAATGACTGATTTAACATTAATAACATACAGAATTCTATGACTGAAACAGAGAAAAACATGAATGATAGTATGGAACAGTTACGTAACTTTCTAAACACAACAGGTAAAGAATTAGAAAAAGATAGTGATTTAAGACCCTATTTTGCATTACCTTTTATGGAGGATCCATATGCAGAACCGTTTCTTTCTAAAATATTTGAAAAAAGTTGGTCAAACAAACTGACAAATCATTTACAGCTATTTCTCAAAAAGTATAAACAACAAGTAAGTATAACAGACCACAAAAATGTGACTTAGAAAAAATAATTGACAATGTGTATGTACAATATTTCATAAAGAGTTTTAGTGATACAAAGTATAATGATGAAAATTCAAACAAATTTTCTTCAAGTTATACATCCTTATCAGAAGATCTTAAGAAAGATGTAATGACAAAAAAGACAATTAAGAACACTAATGTACCAATCATACCAAATGATAGAAACATTCCAATATTCCTAGAAAATGATGAACTTGAAGGACAATTTAATTTGTATGACAATATCAAATGTAGTCAAAAGTCAAAGTGAGAAACTTAATGTTTTTCTATTCAAATACTTTTTAACAATTTAAAGACTATTTTTCTATTGTTCTTTTTTTTTTGCAGAAGCATACAGACAGTATCAATAAATTCTTCAGAAGAAGATATGTGTTCGTCACATTTTACCAGGAAGAATAAAAAATTGATACAGTGCACTCAAGAATTGGCAGTAACAAAATCTCATTTATGCAGTGTTCATTCAAATTATGAAAAATTAAAAGTTAGGTTTCATAAACTGCACGCTGATTATCATAAATTGATGAGCATTGCAAGAATATTAACAACTGCTTTAGAAGATTCAGTAAAAGGACAAGCAATTGATTTCCAGGCTATGTTAGAAACTTGCATAAAAATTTTCCCAGATTTGTTTAATCAAAATATAAAAGACAGTTCACATGTAAGCAACGAGAATTTGATGTATATATTAATTTTATTTGTATAATATTATATGATATTTTATTTGTTTATTTTATAGTGTTCATCAGAATTATTGTTAGATAAATCTCATTCCAACATGAAAACCATTGAATATTCAAACTCATACAATGTATTTATTCCTCCAAAATTATTGGATTTCAAAAAAATCAAGTTACATCTGATTAACGGAAGTATTAAAACCAAATTATTCCTTTTACAAGCGCTAAGAAGAGTAAGACAAATTTTTATTTCTATAATATTAAGTATTTTTACTTATTTAAATAAGTATTTCCTTTTTTTTCCAGAAAATAACATTCAGTCAATCTGGAGAGAGAGATGAAACAGTGCATGAATATATAAGTAAAGATTTGTTAGGACTTCATAGTCAAATTGCCAGTTACAGAGGCAAATCTATACTACCATATTTATTAACTTCACAAAATATTATTATACCACATCCTTTACAACAATCAGTCGCAAGATTATTGAACGCATTGGCATCGTTTAGATGTGGAAGGGACTATTTATCATTTGATTCTACTGTCGTTGATATGGTATTGTAACAAAAATAAATTTTTATCATTATAGAACTAATGAAATAAATATTTTAGGTATTCAAGTGCCTGAATAGTATTTCTAATAATGATATAGACACATTGACTTGCAACATGATGATTGCAATGTTACAAAAGTTATCTTTACGTAAACAACAAAGAATTTATATGATAGAAAATGGGTTAGTGGAATGGTTGATCCATCATCTGTATGATCAGTGCCGTGTTATAGATTCTTATCGACTGGAATATGCTACAGCTCTTTTGATGAATTTGTCGCTACATCAAGTAGCTCAAAAAAGAGCGTCAGCTTTAGCGCCTTTACTTATTTCAACTTTAGTTGATTTACTTTTAATGGATCATATATCGGTATAATAAATTATTTATTTGTACTTTTTAAAGTTACAAATTATAGTATAGATATGTACATATATCTATAATGTATATTTATATCAGGCATTACCATACATTAATGGGGCCTTAAATAACTTCTTAACGAATCCTTCGATCAACGAAGAAGCAAGACGAATAAAATTTTCGTCTATAATAGAACAGTACAGTAAATACAAAACTGGAGAAATAAGGTAAAGCATTTCTTTACACATTAAAAATCAAGTTATATAAGATAAGACATTTAAATAAAATTAAAAAATATTTAATTAAATTGGAAACTAGGAAACACCTGGATCATATTCTAAAGATACATAGAGGTGAAATTACTATTAAAACGGAAGACGAAGATATGGCAGACAATGATAACGTGGGTAATGATTTATGAAATATTTTATATTGCGCTAAAAAAAAACTTTTTTCAGGAGGAATTTGATGTATTGGAAACTCAATTGGAAGAAAACGATCCAGTAAAGAATAATTACGGAGAATTGTGTGGAGAATCATTATTAGAATCATGTTATACAATTTTACCAAAAGCAATTAACAAAAACGAGATAATACCCGATGAATTATCATTTTCACAGAAATTTAAAACAGAAGCAACGAATTCTGCCATGCATAATAATCAAATTAAGAGTTTATCTTCTGAACGTGAATCGATGCAACATGAAGAGATTTTACCAAGGTATTACTAGCATCCCTTTTAATTTTATTGATTACCAACAAATTCAATAAAAAAATACAATTTTACCAATAAAATAAAAATTACTTTTTTTTTATCGAAATTATAAATTTCTTTCTAACATTTCAAGAAAATTGGCAAACAAAAAACCTAACGTGAAAACTAAAAATAATATTATAGTACTAAAAAATTCTGTTGAAAAGACAATGTTGTATCCAAAATCGCAGCCACGTGTAATCGAATTAAAGTATTCCTCGACAAAGGTATTTAACGAGCGGACAAAGATATTTAACCATCGAATCGAAACTTCAAATTCAAATCCATAATGTTTTTAAGGATCAGGAAATTTCGAAGTTGCAAATTGCAGAGAACAAAAAATGGAACTCGATGAATGATAAGAACTTATATACTTTTGTAAAAGAAACTCATAACGAGAGTGCCATGTATCTCTATGAAAATCATACTTCGAAGTTTGTTATATTTTACTCGGAGTAAGAGTCATACAACAAGATGATTAAATGAATTTTTTACAGAGCAAGCAGCAAAACGACGATAGCATCGATGCTTCTAGGAATCGAAAGCGAAGCTGAATCGACAGGTTGGTTAATCAATTTCGTTGAGACTGTCGTTTATTTAATTTCGTTGAGACTGATTTCACCTAATTAAAAAAAAAGTAGTATTTATTGCGCAATGAATCAGTTATAAATTTCTAAATATCCAATTACAAATTTCTCACCACGTTTGACAAGCAAGATTTACTATAAGCACATCACACGTAGTGAAAGCTTTATAACTTTCTCTTAAACATGTACTTGATCAAGATCTGAAAAAAAAAAAAATTGGAGCAAGTATACGAAAGCGATGCGACCACACTCGTCAGAGGATTTCTATAAAATAATTATATCTTATGAAATTATAATTTCAACGTTGCTTTTATATTTTTCAGTAATGGAGAAATTCAGCAGCATAGCGTCACTGTGAGTCGAGATTCTAATGTGATACAAACGCACCGTATGATTTTAAACTTAGTTTATATACGCACCGCATTGTATATTTTTTTTTTTATTAAAACTTTGAATCTTTTATACGCCACAGATTTTTGAATAAATTTCATATTTCGTTTGTCGTTATCAAGTTTCTTCTTTAAGAATATTCAGTTATTGTGCAAAATTGAAACTTTCTTGATAGGAACGCCGAGGATGGCAACAAAATTGCAAACGATAAAATCCCATGGACGCAAGAGACAATATCGGATACGGAAGAAGCATTTTTAGCAAAGCCAAAACTTGCACGAACTCCACCGTAATTAAAGTTAAATCTCAATGTAATAAAAATGGATGTATTCGCATCGTTTTTACAATAATTTTATTTTAAACGACAAGTATAAACAATGTTTAACATTAAAATTAAATACTTCATACAATAAATATATACAATAACGTAACGTAACGTACTTTCATCACGCTTGCCCAGCTCATTGAGAGCTTATCAATAATAACCAGAGTATGTACTGGCATATCCTGGCACATAGCTGCTGCTGCTCCGGTATCTTCTCAACAATGGGCCATCCGCGTAACTGTTACCGCTGAAGCTACTGTGTAATCCGGACATCGACGAATAACCAATTGGTGAACTGCTGTGATACAGGTTCATAATGCTTGGTTTACTTTTGTAACCACCAACAATCTTACTAAGGTACGAAGGTCCAGGATAAACTTGACTGGTAATACTGCTTGGCCTGGCTTCTTTAATCGTAGCCAGTTTCCCACCGCTTTTACCGTAATTATTAAGCAAGTGATCAATGTCTTGCTCCCTGGAGAGATAGTTCAAACCTGCAGTGGAGGTGTAATCACCCAGATACTTGTTATACTTGTATTTACCGGAACCATAGGCTGCTGCTGCAGCGCCTCGAACGTTGCTGAAAGGACTACTCCCAGAGTTGGAGAAGAACATGGAAGAGGGATAATCGCGGCTCATACTCCCGTGACTTCCTCGCACGTAGCGAGTTTCAGGATGCATCGAGTAGATCTCATTCACAAACTTGCTGCTGCTCCCTCCGAAAGCATTCTCCTTGTGCTTCCCGTACGAATAGTCGCCGTTGGTGGTGCCGAAGAAATTGGAGAAAGTTGGATCGACACTGTCCATGAATCCTGCGCTTTGAGACGTGTGGCCCCTGAAAGGATCTCCAGAATAGTCGCCTCTGAAGGTGGAAGCTTCTGTGCCCAGTTCCGGATAGTTTCCTGTACTAGTGGCACCGGCCACGTTATCGGAAAATCTCATGTAAGAAAGATTCTTGTGCCTGTTAGTGCCGGAGAGTTGATCGAAATCCGACGCAACTTGATCGCTGCCCTGCGTGTATGCTTCGAAAGTCGAATCCCCATTGTTGCTGTTGCTATTGTAATTGTCGAAACTGGACTGGGCAGCGTTGCTGGGGATGTAAGGGACCGAGGCGAGATTCTCGCGAGTGGCGGTACTACTAGTGTAACTACTAGGGAAACCAGCGTTGTGGGAACTCGGTGAGAATCCGGTGTAAGAGCTGCTTCTCAAACTTTCCTCGTGGCTCGCTTGGCCCCTGCTGTTGGTCAACGAGTGTCCACTATTTGCCCCACCGTAAAAGTCCATATTTTCTCTGTGGCCTTCTTTACTGGGTACGTAGGCACCGTTGATGATGTTGCTGTTGTACTCGAAGCCATTGCTCTCCCCGTTGATGGAATAGCCTCCACAAAGCAAGATTTTTTTTCTTTTTTTATTTGTATAAATAGAAGAGTTTTAAATGGAACAATTTCTTTATGATAGAAGCGAGATAGAAGAAAAATCACACTTAGGAAGAAGTACGTTTTCATGAAGAAGATACACATAAGATATACGTACTGTTAACCGGTGTTGCTGGTTCTGCGCGGGTTAGCAGGACGCAACCGAGGATCACTGTACTCTGAAAGTGGAACAGTCTCGCTATAAATTACGATCGTCCTCGAACGGAGGATCAATCTTCCTGTAAACTGTAAAAAACTGACAAAACCAATCTCTCCGATAGTAATTAGAAATACGATGATAATCGAAAATACAATTAAAAAAATCAATCCGGAGAAGAATCAACAAAACTATCTCGCCTGTGAACATCGAAATTAAGACAAAAAAAAAAATTGCGAGTAAAGTACAGCGAAATGGAATCACGATCGTCGAATTGAAAATTTCATTGGATCAAGCTCGAATGAAAATCGCCGCGATATCGGCAGAGATTGTCCTTGACAAACTAATTCGGTTACTCACGAGCGAAATGAAATTCGCCATGACAAAAGGAAGAGAAGAAGTCCAAGAGGGCTATCGCGGCTACTTTGACAGACCGAGTCTCTTAGGGCAAATTGAAACTACACACATACTGACACGCGAATCGGCTCCTTACCGTTTTATACTCCTAGGAATCCCTCCTCGCTCGCAAAAAGGTAAAAGCGATCTTGATGCGCACATACTGATAGGACATTGGTTGGTACCCGACCATACAGAGCAGGGAGAAAGAGTCAACCTGATTTAACTCTTCACTTTTACGGGGAAAGCAATGGGTCAGACCGCGTGCAACTGACTATTCAGTGAACTATGAGGAGCATGACCTACCTAGCGTAATTAGACTTTTTAATACATATAGAAAAGACTCTCTTTTTTTCCTCGAACTCAAAACCTCGACTCTGTGTTCATTTTTTTTTTTTTTTTTTCACCCTCCTATGGAACCAACCTTGGTATCTGAAAACAAAAATATAGCAAGTTGAAGTTGATCCTCCATTTTTTTCGAATCAATGTTCTTCCTTTTTTTTAAAAATTCAACGATAGAACGATTGACATTAATTAGGTCGTTAGTAAATAATTTCACTGCAATAAGCATGAAAATTATGCAGGGAGAAAAAAAAAGTAGAAATTTCGCCGAGAAACACGTAAATACTTTCTAAGTGTGTAAGTGATCGCACGAAGAGTACAGTTACGGAGTTAAATAGATTATTTAGCCCGAATGCGATTATAGTCATTGCGGCATCTCGGCAATCAACTGTCAATCGATAGCCTGCGACGTAGCGATAGCTTTTGTAAAAAATCTGCCCCCGATTTCTATGCATTATCATTGCCAAGGTTAACTGATATTTGTCACGGTGGGTGGATAACTTTCCTCCGGCGAGAAACGAAACGAGCGTTACGTCTTCCTTTGCACTGCAAATACCATAATTTCCAATAATGCTGCCCGTTGCATATTCAATATTATATGCTATTTATCCCTCAACTTTTTTTTTTTTTTGTTCGCGAACATTCACATCAAAACAATCGATCTATATTATAAATCTATGAAATTCTAAAATAAAGAATTATAAATATATACTATAAATATATGAAAAAATATAAATCTAAAGAATTATAAATATATACTATAAAATATATAATATATAAATCTATGAAATAATATATAAATCTATGAAAAAATATAATCTATGAAATAATATATAAATCTATGAAAAAATATAAATCTAAAGAATTATATGTACTATACTATAAATATATACTACAATATATTCTATAAATCTAAGGAATTATAAATATATACTATAATATATACTATAAATCTATGAAAAAATATAAATCTAAAGAATTATATGTACTATACTATAAATATATACTATAATATATACTATAAATCTAAAGAATTATATGTACTATACTATAAATATATACTACAATATATTCTATAAATCTAAAGAATTATAAATATATACTATAATATATACTATAAATCTATGAAAAAATATAAATCTAAAGAATTATATGTACTATACTATAAATATATACTGTAATATATACTATAAATATAAAGAATTATATGTACTATACTATAAATATATACTACAATATATTCTATAAATCTAAAGAATTATATGTACTATACTATAAATATATACTATAATATATACTATAAATCTAAAGAATTATAAATATATACTATAAAATATATAATATATAAATCTATGAAAAAAATATAATCTATGAAATAATATATAAATCTATGAAAAAATATAAATCTAAAGAATTATAAATATATACTATAAAATATATACTATAAATCCATGAAATCTATAATATATACTATAAATCTATGGAATTCAGAATTCGGACAAGTTTTCGAGTGCGAAAATACACAATTATTATGAATTTTCAAATTCAATGAATATTTCTTGTCCCCTTGGTCTTCGATTATGTTCTCAGTGCTGAGAGATTTAGCAACAAAAGATGGAAGAACATTTTTATTGATCACCGTGAGCTTAAATTCGGAGAAATTACTGAAAGTAATAGACATTTGGCAAAATCAAGGAGATCCTCTGTTTGCCACATATAGTAAGTAAAGTTGAATAATCGTTGCATAAGATTATTAGTGAACACAATGGTGGTCGAGTCGTTCGCACGCAAACGTTCATTGGGAACGAGATAGAAGAAGATGCACGGCAGAAACCAATGCATTTGCCTTCGATGAACAGTCGTTGAGAGAACGTTCAAGAACATCTTTCTCCAAGCAACGAAATTCGTAAACAATGGAAAGGACGTTTTACATCTCGCATAAAACGTACGAGTTTCTTGAATACCAATCGCTTTTTCCGTTTACGAAGAAGAAAGTTTCGCGAGGTTTTTCCTTTGGTGAATGAAAGGTGAATCCTGCTCGATGATATGAATCGGGATTGAATTCCACTCGAACGAGCGCCGATGGTATTAATATCTCGTGGCAAGAAATCGGGTCAGTATTTGACGACGATCGTGAGAAAATATTAACGAAACGTGTAATCGGCTTGATTAATTGTAAGCAAGGTGTTGAAATTGCAGATAAGTAGAAAACAACGTCGAGAGAAAGAGAGTAGATCGTCTTGATGATAACGTGCTAAATTCTAATAGAAGATTGATCCTCTCGCCGCAAACATCAATTATTATACAAACCGTGCTTCGACAAAGCGGACTTTCTCCCGTACGCGGTTTAATTTACATCAATTAGTAAACATCGAGTGGTACGTATCAGCCTGATAGTTGAAGAACAATCGGCGTGTAATTTTTAGCGATTAATAACGATAAAGGCCGATCACGTGAAGTCCAAGTCACGCTCTTCGAGTTTTCATGGCCTAATTTCGCTCTCGTTTCAACGAACCGGACGCTTTCGTTTCAATATTCAAAATCAGAGCAACAGGCTTTCTGTTCAATTTTCTTATGTAATTTATGCGCGGACTTTTTTGTGGCCACCGGTTTCCGGATGCTTTGGAAAAGTATTTCAACGTTTCACCAGCATACTATCTCCATTAAAATCCGATGACGATCATATTGACGAAGAGAAACGTGCCTTTTTTTTTTTTTTTTTTTTAATAAACTACACTTTACAGCACAGAGTTGAATCATCTGAGCAAGAATTATATCCTTTCTTCTCCGGTTTTAATTTCTTCTTCTTCTCCGTGGTTTTAATTTCCAACATCGAGAAAGAAAAATTTCGGATTGAAGACCCGTGACCCAGTGGTTATAGAGGCAGCGTATGTAGATCGCAGTACGATGCACGTACTGCGTTCTGACATGAAAACCGGAATGACACGGCTACATCCTTGTCATTATCCTTCGCGATGCTTTCTACTTTCCGCTTGTATACAAGCTTGTTCACTTGAAACGTATGTACCATCGACGATGCACGTACGTCGATCAGCTGAATTCCAATAGGTCAATGGCAATGACCTAGGATACCTCGAGCTCCGCTCATGAATTACAGATAATAAGACAGAGCAGCTATGCAGTTGCTATAGACAGACTGATGTAACATTTTATTTCTATATTTTTTTAAATATTTCTTTAATATTCAAAAAAATGTTCAAAAATTATATTTAATATTTAAAGTTATAAAAATATCTGAAATGTTTAGAAGAGTGAAAGTTACGGATCACATCACACGATCCTCTGCTCTAATAACGACTTCTACTCGTCGAAATTAAATTGCAATTGTAACATGCAC
Source organism: Frieseomelitta varia (assembly GCF_011392965.1). Classification (NCBI taxonomy): domain Eukaryota; kingdom Metazoa; phylum Arthropoda; class Insecta; order Hymenoptera; family Apidae; genus Frieseomelitta; species Frieseomelitta varia. Next base: position 52,830 of record NW_025110752.1, read on the forward strand.
ACGCGTAAACGACCTGTTGACATAGTTTTCTATTCCCTGCGAAAAACACATGCCCCCCGATCGGCAAAATTGTCATTTTCTAAGAGGCCATTAAATGACCAAGGAATGGTAAAAGTCGTACAACGCGTAACAATGCGAGGCATCGGTACGACGCGAAGAAAGTAAAATGAAAATGGAAAGTGGGGACGGTAAACTAATTCCAAGCGGACGCTTCTTTGATGTCGTTGCATGTGGAACATCGTTTACCTTTTACAAGGCGTGTAACGAAACACGTGCGTGCCGTGCTGCGTATTCATTGTGCATCGTTGGGCGGGAAATTTAAACTTTTTTAAACGTTGTTGTTGTTTTTTTCGATCGTTAACTGTGAAAATACGATTGACATAAAAAAGACACGTAGTACGCGCGATAAATAAGGAATAATTAGGGTACGAGGTACAAGGTATAAACAGGCGTGTTACACTTTCGAGTTTGGAATGATTTCTGATGCGAAAGTAGCAAAGGTATGTGGTAATACCGGTTGCAGCCTCAGTTTCGCGCATCTTCGCACATACTTGGCATAACTGGACACGATGACAAGATAATTGGCAGTGCAACGGTAATCAGATGTTTTGGAACGTGATTTTGTGGTAAACGAGACAATTGTAACAATTGTAATTAACAATATCAGCCAAATTATTATAACCTGTGTATTCGATTCGTCTTCTCCTCTTTCCCGCGATCAAAATTGAATTCGTGCCAGTAACATTGTGCCGCGCATGCGCACAGTATCCTGGGAGAGTGCCAATTGAAAATATATTCAATCCTACGCGTGGTATCTTACTGGTGTGAGGAAATTTGATCGAATAACAATGTGACAAATCGTATTTTCTTGCGATGAGATCATATGGGAAACATGACCAATACCATCGATCGGGAAGATCCAAAATTCGATCGCGTATTTCCGTTTTGTTATCGTTGTATTCCGATTGCTTTGCCAATTGCGTTATCAAACGATAACAAACCGTTATTTTGAGATCGAACTGACGACCATGGCTTTTAGTAAGTACATACATTGATAAAATGTCAACACGTGAATTTTGTACGATTTGCTGTTCAATTGTAAAATGTTTAACCAAGATAGATTGACTAATATATACAGAGATTTCATGTACAATGCCATAATGTTCGAGATATTACCGGTTTCCATATTCGTTTTCCACAATGTTATTGAGTTAATTATTGTTTGATGTATTAAATTCTTATTGTAATTATGCCTGTTGTGAAAAATTCACACAATCTTTTGCGATTTTAAATTCCATCATCATTTAATTTATCATCTATTTTGTAAAAAATTGTGTGGATTAAATAAATAAAATTTACATTTTCATTAAATGGGATAAGTGTTTTAATCTATTAAAAACTAATGAGTATATAGAACAATAATCCTTTAAATACTGTGTTATAATATAAATTGCATGTTAGAACTAAGTATATTTAATAAAGAAATTAATCTTTTTCCAGTTAGAATTGTTACACCTGATAGTACAGAATACAGATATTTTCCTATCACAAGATCTAATATTAGACTGAGTGTGCAAGCTGCACACGATGCAAGAATTTCCTTACGTACACATTTAGGTGGAGATTCAAATATATATGAAGTATGTATATTTTACTAGAAGTATTAAGCACAGTAAAGTTGTGAAACATAAGTATAAATATATTCTATTCTATACTGGCAGATTATTATTGGAGGATGGAGAAACACAATATCAATGATAAAAAGGAATAATCAAGAACAAGGTGTGACAGCAACAGAAACAAGAAACATACTAAATGATCAGCACATGTGCAATATTTGGATTCAGTAAGGAACCAAACTGTAGGAAATTCTAAAGAAATTTTACTGTAATTAAGTCCAAGATGAACTGCAATTCAATGTAATGTACTTTTAGATGGTACTGTGATGGAACTTTACAAGTTGGCTATCAAAGTGGCGTAGTTTTTTTGTCATACAAAGACAAAAATCCGTTTGTTATAAATTACATAGGAGTAGGCACTGTGTGGGGTGCAACTGGTGAATTTCTGATAGAAGGTAAATTGATCAAATGACGTTTCAAGCTAATGAACATGTTCATTCTGTATACATTCTTTTTAGAATCGCCATATACATCTGTAGTTGTTAGACAACAAATGGTGGACACTTCTTATTGTTGGATAGATTATAATGAATTAGATGATTTTCCTCAAAATGCTGTAATGGCCTCGGAAGATGGTTTGTACATAGGTCGTGCTCATCACAGAGAGTCACTTACACCTGGTGGTATTAGGAATAATATATGTATAATTCCATGGGGTGGAGCTTCTCATGATAAAACGAATTTTCAAATATTTTGCGGTAAAGAAGTAAACTGGGTAAAATCATGGGAAGGCAGTGTTCCTTTATATGCTCTTCCTGCCGGTGAATCGGAAGACGGCTATGCTCTTTTTATAGGCAGAGTTCTACACGACGGTATATATCACGTAGGAAAGATACAACCGAATCATCAAGCATGTTATATACCCGTACATGGGCGCGAAGAACGTTATATAGATTATGAAACTTTGGTCGTTTGTGATCACTACGCCGCGGAATATGTTGGTAGATAAAACGTTCCTCTACGTGGAAAATAGTTATTTTTCATAAGTATTCAAAAGTATTTTTCAAAATATTTTTTTATATCGTAAATATGTAATTGTATCCCTAATTTAATAGGAAATTTAAAAGAAAACTAAAAATGTCATCATAACAGCTTTAAAGAATAATTACGTATTGCATATTTACTGAGAGATTAAGTTTTGTACTTGTACATACGTATTTATTCGTACTTTGTGCATTTGCATAATTACGGATATTATGTTCAACGTCTAATGGCTGTCATTTTAAATTCAAACATTTTTTTCGAATAATTGGCAAAATAACTAATAGATTATTTATGATTTTAAAAAATACACGATTTTTTGTAAGCATAAATATTGCAGATGATCAGAAATAAAATTACAAAATAAGAAAAAAGTTCTAAAAGTATTCTACATATTACATGTACATTGAAAATGATAATTTCCAACTAATGATAATTACACAATACGTAATAATTGTAATAATTATAAATACTATGTAATAAATGTGCTGGCACAACAAATATTATTTATTAAAAAAAATTTGTATTTTTCTGAAATTTATATATGTACGAATAAAATTGAATAAATTTGAATCTACTAGTGTAATTGATATTCCTCTATCAATTAAATAAATATGTAATATATCATTGTAATAAGTGATAAATGATATTTAATAAAAAAATTATGCTGAAGTATCTTCTACATACAATTTACATTCAGAGAAATACTTTGAATCAAATATGGCGCGCTTTTCAGTTTGATCAAGTTGCGCAATGAAAAAAACGCAATGCGCATAACATGTTTGAATCATTTTTTTCCGAAATTTGTTTGTTAAAAATATACAGGGATTGAATATTGAATAAATGTTATCAATTATTCAACAAGAGAAGTAAATATACAAATATAACTGTCTTTATTGAAAAAAAAAAAAATAAATCAAACTTACTGTATCTCCGTGCGTCCTTTGGAATTTTGCGGCACATCCTCTTATGTTTCGAAGTTTCCCTCGCAATCAACCAATAATCTGTATAAAAAAAAAGAACAAAATTTTCAAATACATATATAAACAAAAACAAATTATATAAAAATGAGATAACAATCAAATACTATTTTGAAAGCCTACATTTACTGATAATTATGAATCATCAGTAAATGTAACAACCAAAAAATGATCAAAGAAAAAGAAGTTAATGATAAATTGTAATAATATTCGGTAAATTATTAAATAAAAATGTACGCTAGTTAAACGTTGTTAACTGCGCCGTGAATGTGCACTATGAGAAAACAATAGTGAAAATGTTACGCAGTTAAACGGCACGCGAAGCGATATATCTCAACGCCACGATTTTTGACAATAGACTAATCCTCCAGCGCAACAGGTTCGCGTCGCAAAAAGATTTGGCGGGGATACGAACACGTATTATACAAAACATCATATTATGCGAAATATTTTGAAATTTAAACTAGCACTGTATTTGATGCGACTGTGTATATTCATAAAAGTATTCACTTTAGTCAATGACAAAGTCACTATACTTAGGGATATTTTTTGCTATTCGTGTTGTCTCTAATATCTCAATCTCGAATTTACTTTGAGTACTCTCTCTATATATCTCTCGAATCATAGTATTATTTTTTGTATCGCTTGATGCGCAAATGACACAGCAGTGAAAGTAATTGAATATTCATTGTTGTTCACATAATTCACATATACTAAACACGTCTGACGATATCTGTTTCGTATTAAATAACAGTTAACTGTATAAGACAGATCGAAGATGTTCAATCAAAGCGGAGGACTACAAACTGGCACGTCAACCACTTCCAATCCAATGCAAGATTACGAGGTTGTCTCTCCACCTGACGATTCTGTCTCCAGTCTCGCATTTAGTCCTGCTTGCATTCCACAAAATTTCCTCGTCGCTGGCTCTTGGGATTGCAATGTGCGCTGCTGGGAGGTTGAGCAATCTGGCAAAACTGTTCCTAAATCGATGCAATCCATGGCGGCTCCGGTTCTTGACGTTTGTTGGAGCGACGTAAGTTCATTGAACCTTTCATTTTTAACAAGATGTTAATATCTTATTCTTCGAGATAGGACGGAACAAAAGTATTTATGGCATCTTGCGACAAAACTGCAAAGTGTTGGGACTTAGCCTCGAATCAGAGTATTCAAGTGGCAGCACACGATGCACCTATTAAAACTTGTCACTGGATTAAAGCAAGCACATACTCATGTCTCATGACTGGTTCTTGGGACAAAACATTGAGAGTAGGTTTTTATATACATGTTGTTGGTAATTCTTTATTATATAATGTATGTGTTAGTAATGTTATGCTTTATAGTTTTGGGATCTGAGGAGTCCTAAACCAGCATTGATTATAAACTTGATTGAAAGATGCTACTGTGCAGATGTTGTATGTATATGGAATATTTATTCTTTATTACATCTGCAATAACAATTGGAAATTGTAACTAGTATTTAACTGTTACAGGATTATCCAATGGCAGTAGTGGGAACTGCTGGACGTGGGTTAATTGTTTATCAATTGGAAGGCAGTCCTCGAGAATACAAATCAGTAGAACTGAATCTAAAATATCAGTATCGATGCGTCGCGATTTTTAGAGATAAGAAGAAAGTACCTACTGGTTTTGCAATTGGCAGTACGGAGGGTCGTGTAGCGATACACCATCTGAATTTAAGTTCAAAGGAAAATTTCACATTCAAGTGTCACAGAACAAATGGAACCCCTAATGGATACCAAGACATTTATGCAGTCAGTATGAATTTAATTAAGTTAGTCCATAAATTATTCAATATTCATTTTAATATATAACAGATCTAATTTTTTTAATGCTTAGGTAAATGATATTGCATTCCATCCAGTTCATGGTACTGTTGCAACTGTCGGAGGTGACGGTACGTTTGGATTTTGGGACAAAGATGCAAGAACTAAATTGAAATCTTCAGAACCTATGGAGCAACCAATTACTCGGTGTTGCTTTAATCACAATGGACAAATATTTGCATATGCTGTGTCGTACGATTGGTCAAAAGTAGTTATTAATCTTTCTACACAATTAAATTTTACATAATCAAATGAATATCTTCTTATTTCATATACATAAAATGAAAATATTTATTCTATTTCAGGGCCACGAGTATTATAATCCAGCGAAAAAGAACTCCATATTTCTTAGACCCTGCTTCGAAGAATTAAAACCTAAAGCGTCGCCATAAGACCAGAAGGACAAGTTTCTGAATTCTGTGATGTTTTAAGATAATAGGTTTTATAATTACAGAAGATACGTTTACATTAATAAATTATAGTTTTCCTATCTTCTTTTTAGTTATACAAGTTTTCCACTGTTACGTCATTATAATACATTGTAAATAGCTTCGATATACAATACAATTGTAGTTTACATTTTTCATCATATATATATTTGACTATTTTTCACACAAGCTCATTGTACAAAGATGTATATACATACGAGAAGAGTCTTGTTCTTTTTTCACGAGTATAGAAATGTAAAAAAATAATTCCGATAAAAACTCTTACAATATCTTGAAACTGACACAAAAATTAAACTATTTCCTTGATTAGTTAGTACTCTTTTAAAATAAAAAAATATTAATGCATTTTGATTTTTTAAATAAATATTAGTATTATCAATTTTAAAGACAATTTGTTAAAATTCGACAAAATAAAATTTTTTGGCTTTTAAATGTTTTTCTACTAAATTGAGTTGTACATTAATAGCAAAAACTGAATTTATACTTCTATTGTTCATATAACATTTTCTACCTTAGAAAGGAAAAAAATGATCGAAAAAGAAATACTCTCTTTCAAAGAGGAAATATCTTTCCCAAAACGAGTTGAATTTTTCCATACTACTTCATTTTCGATCAAAATGACTCTTATGGTAACTTTTATATTTTATATATGTATAATTACGTAATTTAACGTTTATTAAAGTGCTATGCTATTAAGGTATCTTCTTGAGTAATTTAAAAAAAAGAGAGGCAATCGTTTTATAAGAAATACAACATTTAGTTTATTTTGCGAATTCCTAAGCAATAACTCCCTAACAATACCGCGAAGAAGAATCCGGTGGATCTATGCTTTCCTCAACGTATATTGTCCTATTCGATGTGTTTACAAAAATTAACATCTGCTCGATTGCGAGTCTCGTTACACGCGTTCTTCCCAGAGAAGAAGCGTTTGGAAATTGAAATTGATCAAAGGAAGTTCAAGGATATTTAAAGTTTGGAGAATTGGGCGAATTGGACGTGATTTTGCGCTATATATCCAGAGGAAAAAGTAAAGAAAAAGGAAAAAAAAAAACGTTACATGACTTCCTTTTTAACATCACATTTCTCAAATGATTAATATTAAAACGATATTAATTAATGATTATTACTATCGATTAAGAATTAGATAATATAATTATTAATACTAATAGTGTACAACCATACGTTATTTTTTTTTCTTGTGGGCGTTAAGGATATAACATCGTGAAATGGTTTTTTTTCTCATATTTAGGCTCGTGTCTAATCGGTTTCTTGAATAATATTACTCTCTGTTTCACATTCGCTCATTTTACATACACCCATTCACACACTTACATATAACACGGTTCTTTTTCTTTCTTTTTGTTCTTTTTTTTTCCTTGTCTCGCGTACAGATCCATGTATTCTAGATTTCTGGCAGCTTTCTTTCACACATAATATGAGGAAATAAACACACTCGAAATACAGGCACACTTCTCCATCACTTTTCCATTTGCCTTTTCTCGTCATGGCAACAATTCGTTTGTTTTTCCTTTCCTACCCCCATATCTGAATTCTGCTTCAAGAGCAGCTAAAGCGGCTTCAAGTCGCAATTATATTACATATTTATTTCAGCCCGCTGCATCCTCTCTTTTTTCACTTTTTCAACGATGAATTACATTCAATTCTTATCCGTTATCTCTTAACTGTTAAGATCCTTAACTAAAGTCCGATTTTTTTTTAAGTCTTTCCTTTCATCAGGAATTATCATTAAGCTCTGCATCTCTCTTTTTTTCTTTTTTTTCTTTTTTTAAGATTGTTCAACAAAATAAACTCTAGCGACGAATCATCAGTAATTACATCGTTAATTTTACGTATATACATACGCCTTCAGTTTTAATATGTATATAGCGGAGTAAAAATTTATATACTAAATCTTGAGCGAAGATCAATCGGTACTTTTATAATTATTTTATCGATGTTTTAATTATTTTTCTCTTTGTTATTCATTTGCTTGTATTGTTTTTTTTTTTTTTTTTTTTTTTTTTTTTTTTTTTTTTTTTTTT